>NC_090242.1:13962281-14262281 GCF_024489055.1 Chanodichthys erythropterus | reverse complement strand
TTCCTCTGTGTCTGCTTCTCTCTTTCTCTCTCCATTTCCTCTGATGAGACACCTAAATTGAGGGGGAGGGGATATTGTAATAATGTAGAATAGTACACATACATCCTATGGAGATGGTTCCCTGTGTAAATCTATTCATGGTTACATTGTTGAATCGAATTGAATGGGATTTACACAGTACAATTTACACAGAAATTAATTTTGCTTGTGTTTCCTGAATAGGGGCTAATTGATCAGAATTCCTAACATAGCAAGTGTTCCTATAACACTTGTTTCTAAGAACTGGTTATATAGCTCAGCTATGTTCAGACAGACACTGCAAGGATCTTTCTGTTTTGATTCAGAATAGATAGATTATAACAAATATATATATATATATATATATATATATATATATATATATATATATATATATATATATATATATAGATAGATAGATAGATAGATAGATAGATAGATAGATAGATAGATAAAATAGATAAAGCAATAGATATAGCAATATATATATATATATATATATATATATATATATATATATATATATATATATATATATATATATATATATATATATATATATATATATCACTAAATATATACTAAATATATACTAAATATATTTCACTAAAACATATCAAATATATATTAAAGTTTTTTTCCTTGAAAAAGAAAAAATCTTCATATGCAAATTAGCCCCACCTCCACTCACTCACTCCAGTTCAGAGATCCACTCATTGACGTGATTGGTTACAAAGTCATTTGTGACGTCAGAAACACCAGCGATTTCAAACCGTGTCTTTCGATCACTGCAGTTTTAAGGAGAAAATACTCAGCAATGGTGCTGACTTATAAATTTGCACATGGTTCGTGTTAAAGCATATTAAAAACAACACATAAACATATAAACATCATCAAAAACTTGATTTTCACCACAGGGGGACTTTAATTTTTTAGTAGTGGTCGGTAATATTTTTGAAAGAAGTCTTATTTTCACCTAGGCTGCATTTATTTGATCAAAAAACACAGTAAAAACAGTGTATTGTGAAATATTATTACAATTTAAAATAACAACTTTTTTTCTATTTTAATACATTTTAAAATGTAATTTATTTCTGCAATGGCAAAACTGTATTTTCAGCATCATTACTCCAGTCTTCAGTGTCACATGACCCTTCAGAAAATCTTGTTGACCCTAAGCTTTTGAATGGTAGTGTATTGTGTAAATTAAGTTTGTGTGTGTGTGTGTAAGAGTGATGTGTAAATTGTATCACACGATCAAGAGTGTTCTTTTCCCCCGAATATCATCACGTCTGTGATTCTGCTGCAGGTAGGCCTAATCACAATCACTTTCATATTCAGAAAAACATGATTTTAAAGCAGAACTAAGTAACTTTTTTTACCTTCATAAATAGTTTTCTAAGTCCTTACGATGGTTAATTGACTTGTAGTGGTGTGTTTGAGGCGTGCACTAACCCCCTCTGGCAACTTGAGCTGCACCGACCCGAAACAATCTCGCCTCATGTTCACGTTCACGCGAGAGTGACAAAATGCTTTACGGTAATTCAAAAACAATGTATATATTATGTCTTTATAAGACAATTTCGAAAATTACCCACCTCCATCCAGTGTACTGTATTTGCAAAACTACTGCGCTGGCGAGTGTTGTAGTCGTTGTAGTCCAGAGCTGCGCTTGGAGTATTTGGAGTAAGGGGGAGCTTCACGAATCTTGCTTAGTTCTGCTTTAAGTGTGATATTGTTTTAACACAGCAGTTAAACTCAACCAATAACGACCAGAAACTAGTTCACAACCATTAGGAATCTTGGCTAATGCATCCACTGAGACAAAACAACATGTTATAGAAGCTCCTCTTTTGAAACATCATTATTGCTTCATAATCTGTTTCTGAAATGCTCTATAAAGCTCTTTTAATGCTATTTGGATTGGGACAGAGATGAACAAGCAGAGAAAGAATAGAAATAATACGAGGCAATGGAGAAAAGCAGGAGGGATTGAACATTCAGTGTGATGTTGGGAAAAGAGAGGCAAAATCAACAGACTAGGGTGGGGAGATAAGTGAGTGCTTGAATCCCCAAGTCAACGAGGGTCACATCTGTCCATTTGCTCTCACACCAGCATTTTGTCTGCTCTGTGGAGGCCTGATGGTGTGTGTGTGTGTGTGTGTGTATCAGTGTAGAACCCACAGCAAAACACAGCTGTTCCCTCTCAGTGCCCAGCACAGGTAACTTTAACAGCTAAAATGCATTCATCTTTAAACAAGTGAAACATTTAAAGGGAATGTATTTTGGAAAACAGGATTTCTTTGCTCTTCTGGAATAAAAGTATGATAGGAGGTTTTCTTGCATCAGAGTGCAAGCAACTACAAATCTAAAATGTAACGCTCGCAAATTTTTTTTTTTAAATGACTGTAAATTAATATACTTTTTTTTCATATTTAATCCAAATAAGTGTAACAATGCGTAACTGTTGGCAGCAAGAACAAAAATTTGAGGGGCAATTGGTAATATGCTACTGCTTTCTGAACATTTCCATACTCAGTCTTAATGTCACAACCATGAGCAAATGATTTGTCACATTTGCATATCAATGCATATTCAGTATTTTCAAGATTGGCCTACCCTCATAAACAACAGTGTTATATTTGCCAGTATTTAAAGGTTTGCCAAGCATAACAGGGGTTTTTACATATAGAAGTCTTATGGCGCTTTTCCACTGCATGGCACAGTTCGGTACGGCTCAATTTGGTGCTTTTCCACTGCATGAGAAGGCTCAGTATGGAAAGGTATGGCTCGCTTAAATAGAACCACCTCAGTTGAGGTTCCAAGTGAGCCGTACTGATACTAAATGTGATGTGTGAACACTGATTGGTCAGAGAGAATTGTCACTACCAGCATCATTGGATTTGAAACACGTGACACCAAACCCGCTAGATTTAAATAGTTAGCAACAGCCACCGCAGTATCATTTTTTCACGTGACTTTTTTTAAATGACTTGCTTTAAACGACTGTCGCACAAACTTGAAAAAAAATGGCTGTATCATGGTCAGTAGAGTAGAGTCAACAGAGCCGAGTCGTTCCATGCAGTGAAAAAGCGGCATTAAAGTCCCCCTGTGGTGAAAATCAAGTTTTTAATGTTGTATATATGTCTATGTGGTGTTTTTAATATTCTTTAAGACAAACCGTGTGCAAATTCATAAGCCAATACCATTTCTGAGGAATTAAAAATAAAGGTTCCCAAAGGAAGGTTTTGCATTGATGCCATAGAAGAACCATTTGGGTTCCCTAAAAAACCTTTCATTGAACAGTTCTTAAAAGAACCATTTTTTTCTTAGTGTGAAAAATATTTTAATAATCCAAAGAACCTTTTTCCAATATAAAAACTACCTTTTGTACAATTGACCCTTGGCAAAGACCCGCTCCCTTAGTTACTGTTGCTTTGTCCAACAAGCCATGGCGCTGTCACGCCACACAGAGTGAAAAATACATCGCGGAGCAAAGAGGACACTGACAACACGTCGACAGACAAGACAGAGCAGGTTACTTATGATATTAGACAAAGTCAAACCTTTCAAACTGTGTAATTTTTTAAGAAATTCGAACAATAAATACCGTTTTGTGGCTCTTTAAGGTGTCGTGACAGATTGCTGTAGCTCCTCGGCTCAAGCGGCTCCTGAACCGATCATCTCTTCCTACTAGTTAATTTATAGCATTAAATAAATATGAATGAACATGAGAAGGAATGTTGTTTCAAACGCGGAAAGACATCAGTACACACCATTTTTCAAGTTCAAGTCCACCGAGGTTAAACTTCTTACTCCTGACTGCTTTGTCGGACAAAATGGCGGATTCTGCGTTATGATTGGTTAGACCGCTTGTCAATCAAACTCCCGGTGAAGGGTCATTTGAAAAGTTCCATGAATGTTTAAAATTCTGCATTGAACCACCTTTTTGATAAAGAACCTTTATTGAGAGCGTACTTGAAAAGTGCAGAATTAACCATAAATACCTGAAGTGATCATACCTTAATTTCTTTTAATGGGGGTTGCACATAAACCACATCATCTTCTCTGTGGAAACCAAATAGGTCACATCCAACAGAAGACAGCGAACATCAGTCAAATGACACGGTCCCTTTAAACATGTCTCAACCTGGGAGAAATTCAAGCAGAATGATTCATCAGTGAGTAAATCGATATAAATGGAGAAAATCAGACCCACGTACTGAGCTCATTTAGCACAGTAGGGGGGCAGAGAGGTACTTAATGACGCCAATGTTAGTAAACTAGTCTGGAGACAAGGTTATCCAACAAGCCCCAATTTCACCTGCAGGTTTTTTCTTTTTAGGACAGTGAGAATCCTGGGGGACATTGTGCAAGTCTCACCTTGGGCTGTGCCCTTGAAGAAATCTGGAATTAAAGGGTTAGTTCACCCCAAAATCCCAAAGATCCAGAAAAGTAGTAAAGACATTGTGCATGGTCTTAACTACGTAAACTGTGTAGGAGAATGTCAGGGGAGAGACAAATTTGTCAAATAAAGTCACTATTTTTTTTTTTTTTTCTTTGCACACAAAAAGTATTCTTTTCGCTTCATAATATTAAGGTTGAACCACTGTAGTCACGTTGACTATTTTAACAATGTCTTTACCACTTTTCTGGAATTTTAATGATGGTAATTATACGTTTCTTACTATGGGGGATAAAAAAAACTCTTGGATTTCATCAAAAATATCTTAATTTGTGTTCTGAAGATGAATGAAAGTCTTATGGGTTTAGAACAACATGAGGGTTTAATTTTTGTGTGAACTAACCCTTTAAAGGTGCAATATGTATGAATTTTGCAGTAAAATATCCAAAAACCACTAGGCCAGTGTTAGAGATTTTGTTCACTTGAGTACTTACAATATCCCAAATGTTTCCAACTATTTGTAAATCGTGAGAAAATTGCAATTTTAACCAAGGCTCCGGGACGTGTGAGGAGTCGCCTATCAATTCCGTCATACCTGTGTTACCCTCAGTTTCCGATTTTATTTTGTAGAATCCATGGAAACACAAAAGACGCTTTAATATTAACATGTTTTAATAGTTGAGGTAACAACTGTTTTGATTTATTTATGGACAGAAAACTAATTATTATTATATAGCTCAACATGTTTAATCTTATTGTTTAAATGTAATTTTCTTAATTTTTTGCGAGTACTGTGCTTCACCATGCCTCAGAGAAAAACACTATTTTAGCTAACATAGCATAATCAGATGCAGCTTTATTTTTAGTAACAGTAATACAGAATTTTATCCATCATACAATACGTTTTAAAATTAATTGCATGCCATTTATCAACACAAGCCATCCAGCATTTAATATGATATTCTAAAATTGATCTGTCTTACTGCAGTGTGCAACAAATATCTCACAGCAGCCGCCGAGCGAACACACAGAGTAACGTTATAACATTTTCAACACACTCAAATGTATCTAATATGATAAACAGAGCTGTGTTACCTCATACTCATGACCGGAGTTCCGCTGCTCGTGAGGCAAGTGTGTTGCGCAATCGCTCCAGTGGCCGTTCAGCTCCCACAACACTCGGTCCTGCTCTGCTTCATACTAAAATAATGTTAATAATCACATCCATGAACATGATTTCTTCCCGAGTCCTATCCCAATTCTTTTCCACTGGCCGTTGAGGTAAGACCACACGTCCCAAGATTCCGCGATCAAACTTGGCGTCATCAAGCTACGCCTTTATTTTGAATAGGACTCTAGCGACCTCTAGTGGACAGAAAATATTACATATTGCACCTTTAAGGAATCAAAGATCAGTTAATTAATTAAAAAGCAGAACAGTAAATAAACAGACATTTTTAAATTTATTTATAAAATTAACGTTTAAATGCTTAGTAAAATGTAACAAAAAATATTTTTTAAAACTGTAAATTTAATTCATGTCTAAATTATTAGTTAAATTTAACATTAAAATAATTTATTAATAACTTAATCAATAAAGAAAACATAATAAAAATAAACTTTTTATATAAGAATTTTTATTTGAATAAAATAAATAAATAAAAAATTTTAAAAAAAATAATAAAAACAATTTAATTTTAATGTTTACATTTTTAAACTGTATAAATGAATTTAGTTTATTTTAGGCTCTTAATTCCCCAGAAAATAATTTAGACTTTTCTCTCAGTTTATATAAACTTATAGATTTGTATTCAACACCGAACGCTCCTTTAATTCTAAATTTAATTCATTTAAAAGTATGTTTGTTTGGCGACTGTCTAGGTGCTTGGCACCTCAGGAATACACAGTGCATTCAAATGTCACATTCAACGGGTCAATACTGTCCTTTCTAAAACAAAAGGTCACCAAATCCCAGAGTAAATGTTGCTCCTGAAAAGCAGCTACATCACTTGGGACTCGGGAACAGTGGGATGGTTTCCGTGTTGTTCTCAGGTTAGTCAGACACTATTTTGTCATCCACCTGTGTGTTTTCCAAAGCACCTGTGTCTGTTTCTGATGACTCATCCTTTCTCCACATATGTCCCGCCCCTGCGTGGCACACAGGTGTCAAGAGGCTATGCTGGTGAGAGAGTTAATGCTAGGTGAGGGCAGGTGAGGATATTGCGTGTTTGCCTCCTCAGCGAGATTTTGCGTCTGTGCCAGGTATTAGAAACCGAAGCACAAACCGTTCAGTCACACCTTCAAGATGCAAGAGCAGGATGGCTTCTACCGCCAGTCATTCCCTGAACACAGCTGAGTGAGATTGAGCTGGTTATCTTGACAGCAAGAGTTATTTCCTCAGATTTGGCCAGATAATACGACACAATTGTTCATATTTGGTTGTGGGTTCCATGAGGGCAAATAAAACAGCCAACTCTGTAAAAAAGTCAGCATGAAATGGAAGTTGTGATATACTTTTCTTCCCTATTGTGACATATAACCCTACTGCTCAGTCAATTCTTCTTCTTCTCCGAAATGAATTGCATTTTTGAGGGCCTAAACATCCTCGAAAACTTATGAAACTTTGCACATGTATCAGAAGTGGTTAAAATTTACATCTGATATGGGTTTCAGAATTAGGTGTGCCAAAATGGCTTGATAGCGCCACCTACAAAATTTCAATTAAGTGCCTTTCGTGCTACGTTTCATGTACAACTATGAAATTCGCCTAATACCTACAAAAAAGTACCTGGGAGAAAAAACTGAAAACCCAACAGGAAGTGAGATATTTTGAGTTTTCTCAGCAAAATTTTTGCAG
Source organism: Chanodichthys erythropterus (assembly GCF_024489055.1). NCBI lineage: Eukaryota > Metazoa > Chordata > Actinopteri > Cypriniformes > Xenocyprididae > Chanodichthys > Chanodichthys erythropterus. The sequence goes on along the minus strand of NC_090242.1, from coordinate 14,255,001 downwards.
TTTTTGCCATTTCCAGACATTGTACATTAATGAACTCCTCCTAGAGCTTTAATCAGATCAACGTCATATTTGGTCAGTCTAATCTAAAGGCTTTTGTGACGTTAAATTGTGAAGATCTAGAGTTTTCGCTGAAGGGCGTGTCCGTGGCGGCCTGACAAAATTCAATGTTTTGCCATGAAAGAGGAAGTTGTTGTAACTCGGGAATACAATGTCGGATCTGCCCCAATCTTCACATGTTTTATTAGAGTCCTAACCTGAAGACATCTACATGGCAATATTCAGCTATAGTCATAGCGCCATCTACGGGCAACAGGAAATGACACGTTTTACACTGTCTTTAACTCCTCATAGAGATTTAACCAGAACATCATCATATTTGTTCAGTCTAATCTAAAGGACTTGGATCTCCAAGATCTAAGATCTTGGGTTTCCGCTGAAGGGCGTGTCCGTGGTGACTGACAAAATCTGATGTTTCGCCATGAACCATGAAGCTGTTGTAACTTAGGCATAAAATGTCCGATCTGCCCCAAACTTCACATGTGTGATAAGAGTCCTGGTCTGAAGACATCTATATGACAATATTCAGTTAGTCATAGCACCACCTGCTGACAACAGGACATGGCATGCTTTACATTGTAATTAACTCTCAGAAACACATTTCAGTATGCCACAAAGTACCAAACATGCTAGATATGCATTAAATCATGCAACACTTGGCAAAGTGCTAAAGTAAGCTGTTGTAACTCAGGCATACAATGTCTGATCTGCTCCAAACTTCACATGTTTGATAATAGAGTGCCCCAGGGATGACGCGTTTTTGTAGGCAAAACCCGGAAGCGAGTTAGCATTTTAGGACTTCCGGTTCCAACGCCGTAAAGTCTATGGGTTTTTTGAATGGGTTTTTGCTAAATCGCCTGAAATAAGGTCTGTGGTAAACAAAGCCTCTAAATACTTTCACGTTTTGATCTATGACATAAAACACACCGGTTATAACCCACTTGTGATTTTTTTAAACTTTTACTGCATCTTCAAATCGGCGGTTGCTAACAAATTGCTAAAAGGGACTACTTCCTTTGGCGGGGACTTTAGATGTCATCATGACAATCAGGACATTTGGACAGTATTTCTCATGAAAAAGTGGATAAGTATTCATACACAGCGCAGATCATAATCAGCGAGCATGTTTGTAAATAAAGTTGTTTTTTAAATACAGTTTGAGGAAGCTTGGTGGTGACGACGTTGATCCGCGACCATGGTGTGCTGTAGTCCATTTATAGCCTACTGTTAGCCTTTTATATCTGACGACTTTATTTAGGCTTCAAAATCTATAAATGTTGTGTTCACTTGTAAAGATTATCTTTATAGACAAAACGTGTAAGTGTCATAACCCTTTGTTAAACACAGAACTTATTTTCTGCGATTTTTCAAAAGTCTATGGGAAAAATGAATAGGCTTTCAGTCGAGGGAACCCATGCGCCGCTAACTTCCGGGTTGGCCTACAAAAACGCGTCATCCCTGGGGCACTCTATTATCCTGGCCTAATGACATTTACATGGTAACATTCAGTTACGGTCAAAGCCCCACCTGTTGGCAGCAGGAAGTGTGGCACTTTGAAATGACTTTGCCATAATTATCCTGTATTTAAGCTTACATGCAAGTTTAGTGACAATTTGGAATTGATTGGATGGTTGTGGTTTGCTATTGGTGGATCTCATGTGAGTCCCGCCTTCGTGTCAGTAAACACGTCATCAGAGAAGAGAAGAGATGTTGCTGCTAGAGGGAGAAGGGAAGTTATTTTGGTTAAAGATTACAAGAGTACATGAATTAAAAAAAAATAAATAAATAAATAAAGATGTGCACAGATAAATCATTTACAGTATAATTAATAGTGCAATATTCCATAAAAAAAGAGGTCAAATATGATATCATAGTGACTTTAACAATAAGTTCCCTTACTAGATACAGTGAAAAACTGTAATAGATCTAATAGGATATTTCATTTGATTTTATGGTAAAATACTGTTAACTGTACAGTTTTTGATAATTCTAGGAATATTGACATTCCTAGAATTCCCTGTTACACCTGTTACATTTATATTTTTTAATTATTATAATTTAAATCATTATGTTTAAAGTTAGTCGTTTTGTTATTAGTTATATACGTTAGGGTTTTGTGTTACTTTTGCTATATTATATCAGTTAATGAAACATATGTTATTCTACTGTAAAAATAACTTCAATCTGTAAAACCTAAAATGTTGCTTCCATATTTATTTTTTGGCAACCACAGTTGCTGTTTTGGTAACACTTTACCATAAGGTTCATTAGTTAACATTAGTTAACTACATTAGTTAACATGAACTAATAATAAACTGCACTTCTATAGAATTTATTAATCTTTGTTAATGTTAATTTGAACATTTGCTAATACATTATTAAAATCTTGTTAGCATTAGTTAATGCACTGTGAACTAACATGAACAAACAATAAACAACTGTATTTTCATAAACTAACGTTAACAAAGATTAGTAAACACAGTAACAAATGTATTGCTCATGATTAGTTCATGTTAGTTAATACATTAACTAATGAACCTTATTGTAAAGTGTTACTGCTGTTTACTGTCAGTTTTACAGAGTTTACAGTGCAGGAAAATACCATTATGGGAGCGCTGATTTTTTTGTTTTCTGTTTTATGGTTGCGTTAGTGTTTAATTTTGCATTGTGTGTTAAAATCAAAATGAAAAGTTATTCCCAACCTATTTTACTTATGTACCAGTAATCTGCTTTTCCATTCCTATTTATAAATAATTAAACCCAAATAGCAGAAAGAGAGTAAGTCTAAAAATGGCATCCAATGAGTCAAGGTGAAATTTGAGATATGCAAATGGAAGGTTAAAGTGGCGCTCCTAATTGGCTAAAGCATTATTTCTGTAGATGGTTGCTTACACAAGCCTCTTGAGCCACTGAATATCTTCATCACTCTGCGCGTGCGTGCATGTGTGCGCGAAAGCTGTCTGCCTTCCTCAGCGGGCTAAAAGCTCTCATCACGCGGAGAGTATATGTGACTGGCTGTTTGGACACGACAGATCTCTTTAGCAGGAAATCTGCTTTAATAGTTTGGAAGTCCAATGCAGTTCTGAGAATATGATCAATGTCTGTAGATAAGATTCATTTTGTAACGATAATGTACACTTGTATTAACATGGTATTATATAAGGTATGATAGGATTATGACTATATGTTTATTCATATTCTACAGACCTCTTGACTTCAGTATCCGCTGAATTCGGATAGAAACGTCCGGGTCATATTCAAGTCAAGGATTATTAAGCTGCAATATAACATTTTTACAGAAAGAAACAAAAACCAAAAACAATTTAGCATCAATATAAAGTGATTTTAAAATTATATATCAAAATCGCATTTTAGCATTGTACTTATTTATAATCGCATTATTTATTTGATTTTTTTATTTCTTCATTTAGACCTGTTTATATCAAAGAAATAACAAAATCCGAAATCACAAGTGTGCGCAATCCACATAATTTATAGAAACATTTATTAATTTGTGATTTATTTATAAGTATGTTTTTTATTTATTGTCTTGTTAATACATTTTAGCTGTCATTTGAGGTCAGGGTGATCCTTCCAGGGTGTTTTGGGCACGTACAGTAGATCTTAAACCTCTTAAAGTTAAATTGCTAATAAATATTTCCACTTCAAATCCTGCTAATTAGGATTATATGTGGAGATCAGTAGTCATAATTTGAGAAGATAAATCCCAAGGACCATGTTGTTTTTTGTCCTGTTCACTTTTATTCTTGCTCTTTAAACTCATGTGTCTTTGCTTAATTAGATTTCTCAAGAGGCTCACTTTGTCCGGGCATGCTAATGCAATTTCTCCCCTCTTCCTCTCAATTAACAATTAATCTTTGCCCAAAACTGGCCCGCGTTGCACTGTACGGAAGAGCAGGCAAACATCGGCAATGCAGCTCGCAGGAGGATAAACAAGAACTAGTCGTTCCTTCGCTCGTTGCCCGTGGGCACCAGCCGCCCATCGCCCCAAAGGAGAACAAGGGATGCTGGGAAAACCATACACAGAGAGTGATGCTGAATCAATCTCTTACCCAAACCAAATGATTACACTGCTGCTTCATTCTCCAGTGAATTTAGAGCAACTCTGGCAGATTAAAACTATTTGCACAAACATGGTTTTGCCCTCAGTGTTCAATGTCTCACGCTCTGTCTCTTTCGGTCTCTTTGCCCGTCTGTCCTCCGTCTTGTGTGTGTTTGTGCGCACATGTATATCTGATAGCGCCTGACACACTCTAATCACACAGATGCTTATGCTTTATGGTTTTACTGCAGATCAGCGTAGATGTTCATGCACAGATTAGATGTACAATAACATCATTCATCGAGTGTTACACATGCAGTGAACCTGATGCTTCATAACCTGCATTTCATTTTGCTGCACACAAAATGATGGGATAAGAACAGAGCATCACTGGGAAACTGCATAAACCTGCATACATACTTTTTATAATTAAGTACATAAATAAACAGAAAAAATACTCAATCCAAAAAAAAAAAAAAAAAAAATATATATAAATATAAATATATATATATATATATATATATATATATATATATATATATAATTGCAGTATATTTCAGTTTAAGCACACACATATATAGGCCTATATTTATTAAAGATGCACCGATACTAAATTTCTCTGCCAGTATCGATGAAATGAAATCGGTTGATGCTGATATCGATAGATTGATTTTTCTTAAGAAAAATAAATAAATCTCTCCCACATAATTTGGTACACTATAATATTAGAGGTTACAATTAACAACAGAAGTATTATATTTTCAGCTGCTATTTATTTTCAGATATAATAATTACACTCAAATAAGAACTAAAATGTTTGTATAAAACTCAGTTGCAGATAAGGTAGTTTTCATGAGCACTTTATTCAAACATATAATTAACAGTAAATAAGCTACTCAGCTACTCTCTAGTTTTTATATATATATATATATATATATATATATATATATATATATATATATATATATATATATATATATAGCTAACTAAAGAAACTGTGAATGTTGGAAAACATTCCAGAGGTTAATGCAACGTTATGTGACATTGTTCATAAGCTGCTTTATTGACATCTGTCCATGGTTGAAACACAGATTAAGTGATTACATGATACATTTCGGTAAGATGGACTATGTCTTTCAACATACCTCTTGATGTTCATGCATGTTTTTCGAGATATATAACCTGTATTAATGTGGAAGAAAACTGGGGAGCTACAGCGATCTGTCATGTCACATTTGAGAGCATCAAAATGGCATTAATTGTTTGAATTTCATGATAAAATGAAAACTGAAACTTTGTTTCTTATCAGAAGTAAGAAAGCACAAAGCTCTTTGCAATCATTGGATGGGAGGCACTACAAATAATGTTCAGTGTAGCAAAAAAACAAACAACAACAAAAAAAAAAACGGAGACCTGACAACCCTGGCTTTAACTACGGGTGATTTATAAGGTCAAATAGGGTCTGCTTTAACATCGCTATTTTTAACTGTTAATGTGTTATTGTCATGTTAACTAAATTCAACACAAGAGATTTTTCTTTTTCACAGTATGAAAGGATATAATCGGTAATCGGTCCTGATCATGGGCTGTTTATATATATATATATATATATATATATATATATATATATATATATATACAATTTAATTATTTTCATATATAAATATAATTTATATAAATATTTAATATTTTATTGACATATATAATTTAATTGGAAAAGCATGATTTTTGTCTTATCACTTAGAAGTGTAATAGTATGTCTCTCTTCAACAAACTGCATGCTCCTAATGATAAAAACAAGGAAAGACCACAGCAGTCTTTTTTATGCCATTGGTTAAATCCCCATGAGCAGCACATGTGGATTCTGATCCAATAATTCATTAACTACCTCCTTGGCTATAAGATTGCTAGATTATTTTCACCTGAGGTATTTTTGTAAAGATGCTCCTATTCTAGATCCAATTATTAAAGAATATCCCCTGCTTCATCTTGCACTGCACCACTCTGTGTGCCAGTGGGGATGGACTTGGACGCTTCCATTTTTGGAAACCCAACTATTTCTCACACCACTGCTTTTTAACACAACATGAGATTTGTCTGTGTTCCGTGACATTTAAAAAGCACCAACTGGGGTTCTTTTAGTCCAAGGAACAGCCTGCTGGGGCTTTAGGTCTTTAGTTATACTTCACTAACTTAAAGCACTTACCCACTTGGTACAGAACATATGGTACAGAAATGCTGACTCACCCAAAAGCCCATTTTTTCCAAGCAATGCCCCCTGTAGACAAAGCACAAAACTGCAGCAGTAATAGTTCACTAAGGTGACTGCATTGTTTATGGTGAGTTAAGGACACTGTGTGAGTTATCTATTTGAGCACATGGAGTTACAGTCCCAAGGGAATAATTGTTGTCTTCATTACTAAAGCAGATTAAATAAAATGAAGAGAAAAGAGTGTTATTCCACACTGACATTGAGATTTTTTTTTTAAAGCTGACTTTGTCAGAGAGCTTTTAGTTTACACAGAGCAGCATCAACACACATTGACGTTCCATCTGCAAGACCACTCTGGATAATGAAGAAGGAACATGGACTATTTAAGACTGATAATTCCACAGATTAGCCTAATCTGTTTTATTTTCTGTAGCTGTGGCTATGTGTACACTAGACATGGACTGGTGGGTGGACATAAGTCCCGCTGCCACAAACCTGCACACTAGGGAACCATGTGAAACACCAACCCAAAAATTACTCCAAGACATGTTTTAACTCTGTCAGTGAATGCTTTGAGTTTGTACATCGTGACTTAAAGTCATTATAAAGCATTTTTTGCATTCCTGATTTAAAAAAAGAAATTAATATGGGTGCAATAAATTGATCAAAAGTGATAGTAAATATGGAAGCTTGTTTCCGCCATGAAATAAAAATAAAAAAGGTTGCTTGTTGTAAAGTCAGAATTTCAAGTTCTAAACTCGCAACTGCAAGAAAAATGTGAGAATTGCGAGATATAAACACACAATTCTGATTTTTTTCTCGCAATTCTGACTTGTCAGAATGTGAGATATAAACTCAGAATTGCGTGATATAATGTCCAATTGTGAGGGAAAAAAAGACTGACGTTTTTCTCAGAATAGTGAGTTTATATCTCACAATTCTGAGAAAAGGTCAGAATTGCGAGATATAAACCTGCTATTCTGATTTTTTTTCTCAGAATTGTGAAATATAAACTCATAATTAATAAGATGCATTTGCAAGTTTACATCATGCAATTCTGATTTTATAACTTGCAATTGTGTTTATATCTCGCAAATCTGATAAAAAAATTCAGAATTGCAAGAAAAAAAATCTGAATTGTGAGTTATAAAGTCAGAATTGCATAATAAAAACAGTTGCGAGAAAAAAGTCAGTATTGTGAGATAAAAAGGCGCAATTATTATTATTATTTTTTTTTTTAGTGGTGGAAACAAGCTTCCATACCGTAAATACCTTTATACTACTACAAAATATTTCTTTTGCAAATAAATGTTATTCTATCCATTAAAGAATCCTGAAAAAAGTATGATGGTTGCCACAAAAATATTAAGATAAATAAAATAAAATTCACCTTTGTCATCACAGGAATAAATGACATTTTGAAATATATCAAAATAGAAAAGAGTTATTTTACATCATAACAATATTAATGTTTTTCCCCCAGTATTTTTGTATATTCAACAACAACACTGCAAAAAATGTAGAGTAATTAATCAGAAATTGATCAAATCAAAAGTGGGCATTTCCTAGAATTCGTAGTCAACCATGGACGACTCCTCCCTTCCTGAAACACAGCCAACACTCATTGGTTAAAACTTATGCGGCCTTGATGACGTCACCTGAAAAGGAAAGTCATTTAGAAAGCTAGTTATTTTGATGAAAACAAAACATTTTTTTTATACTTGTACATCATGTACAAGATGTGTATTAGGTAAAAATGATCAATAATGATTTTATTTTAAAGCTTTAAGCACATTCATGAAGTTGATAACTTCCACCATCCTTAAATTAAACGCCCTCTGATCAAAGACACACCCTCCAAAGACAACAAACTTGAACATACTGATTAGGCAGAGAGTTAACTCTACATTTTCTGATATAGAGCTTATAGCTGTCTCTAAGAGAAATGTGTTTTTTTTTTGTTTTGTTTTTCAGGATTACCTATTTCACGGATTTATATCAGGTAGCCTACATTTTATATGTGATACTAAAGTAATGGATTAATTGATCAGTAGTCTTGATCTGGCACCACAAAGCAAAGAGATTCATGAACAGATGCAAATTGGATTGGGTCTCAGATTCTGAATGAGTAATGTCACAGCACAAAATGTTTTGGTGCGCTAATGGCTTGTTGCCAGGTTAATGTACTGAGACATGTCTTTTGATGTGAAGGAATGAGTTACATTTGTCACAGATTTTCTCCCCATCTGTACTGCATGTATATTCTCATGGGGAGCTTCCAATTACCAATATTTACTGTAGCTGAAAGGAATCTTTTTTTTAAAAGAAGTTGGTAATTTATACCCCTAATATTAATGTGCTAACCGTGCTATTGTGCTAAAGTCCATGAAGCGTGCTGGCAAGCTAACGCAAGTTTGTTCTATAACTGAACTAAAATTGGAGTAATCATTTTAGAATTAAATGGATCTTCACTCTAGTAGCGTGATTAGGTGGAGTCGGGCCAAAACAAAATGAAATTGTGCAGGGAAACGTGTGAAAAGTCATTGAATATCCACTCAAATCCTGCAGATGTCATAATACCGAAGGAGGTTTTCTACGACAGTGTATATGCATACTTCAAATGCTAAAACTAAATCAATCACACTTTCATTTCGATGCTGTTGGTAATGATAATGGGTTGGTGATGATGACATAGATGACAGCATTAGAAAAGGAAGCCCAAGGGGAAATAATTCTTATGCATGTTCATGAAAAGCCCAAGCTTAATATCGCTGCTGGATTTTTGCACTGAGACCAAGAGCTGTTAAGTAATGCAGAAAGACATGTGATGGAGAGAGCGACACTAAAAACAGGACAGATGCTCTTCAGAGAAAGAGGGTAGAAAATTCAAATCCTCCTTTAAGAAGTCTTTGCAGTGTTACACTCTCAGGAGAAATTAAGCCTCTTTATTCGCCCGCTTTCATGTTTGTGCATTTTTCTTTCATGGCTTGTCGTCCAGACATGAATTTACAGATCTTGGGAATTTGTTATAATCATTTGCTGCTAAATTCTGCTTCTACTCTGAAACGATAAACTAAAGCAGACAACATAAAAATTAAAAACAACTTCAATTCCAATAACGATTCTTTTAGTAGTTTTGAGGAACCACATCCTCACTAACTGGTCTAATACTTTTTTTTAAATTAATTAATTTATTTATAAAAAGCAAAGTACCCAAAATAAAGTCAAGCTAAGCAAGTCAAGAACTGCTACTGATTTAGTGAGTTAAATAACATGAGTTTAAGACTATGGAGTCAAATTAATGCCTTAAATTTTTGCACAAATATAAAGTTTTGCAAAACACAAAAAAGAATTGAGCAATAAAAAAATGTTTTGCAAACAAAAATAAAGAATTGCAAAGGAAAAATAAAGTATTGAGCAGAAAAAAAATAAGTTTTGCAAACAAAAATAATAAATTGCAAAAATAAATATATAATCAATTACAAAAATCAGTGACAGCTGTAATCCTATTTTATTTTTGACACATATTTTTCATGCTCAAACCTACTAAATCATTTGCAGCGCTCATTTTATTCTGCGTTTCAGTCAAGCGTGCGCTCACAATACCGGTTTTCTTTTGCGCTGCACTCTGTGCGGATCTCTTTATGGCACTGGTTTGACGTGGGGGTGGAGTCAAGAAACGGGGGGACGCCCCCACGAAATGCATTGGAGGGGAACGGAATCGGCCACAGGTGAAATAATTCTTTGACATGGTTAAAAATAATGAATGGTTTGTTTTTGTTGGTTTGTTTAGCATATGTTGTCGCCAATTGCGTCCCCCTCCAGTGCATTTCTTATAGTAATATGAGCCGTTGTGCTCTGTCTCACTGCCTGTATCCACTTTTGTGTCCTTAAACATTAGTTTTTTTGGGGTCGACAGCTTATAAAAACTTATTTCTGGGTTTTTTAGCTTGTTAGCTGTACACCTTGTCACACAGCAGCTTTTAGGCGTTGTTCTGTTTTTTGTAATGAGACAAGAAGGCAGCCTGGAGACAGTTGGATTGTTTTTCCCCCGGTGGGCGTGGTTTTCAGATTATAATAAATGCGCTCTGTCTCTATGCTTGATCTGTTCTGTTCCGATCTGCGTCTCCTGCCGATGACGTGTTTCGCGGGGGCGTGCCCCCGTTTCTTGACTCCACCCCCACGTCAAACCAGTGCCATAAAGAGAACAGCACAGAAAAGTGCAGCGCAAAGGAAAACCGGTATCGTGAGCGCACGCTTGACTGAAACGCAGAATAAAATGAGCGTTGCAAATGATTTAGTAGGTTTGAGCATGAAAAATATGTGGCAAAGATAAAATTGGATTACAGCTGTCATTGATTTTTGTAATTGATTATATTTTTATTTTTGCACTACTTTATTTTATTTTGCAATTTATTTGTTTTAAAAAAATGTTTTGCAAAACTTTCTTTTTCTGCTCAATACTTTATTTTTCCTTTGCGATTCTTTATTTTTGTTTGCAAAACATTTTTTTATTGCTCAATTCTTTTTTGTTTTGTTTTGCAAAACTTAATTTTTGTGCAAAACTTTGAAGGGGCTCTATGTAATAATGACACCCAGTGTTTAAAATAGGTACTGACACGGGTTTGAACATACGGGTTGCCAGCTTTTACAGCATATGGTTGCCAGCAACAATAGAGAGCGCAATTGACAATGAAAGCTGAGGAGACTTAAACACTGTAAGCTGTAAGCTTAAACACTGTAAGATTTAAATACTGTAATAGTCAGTAATAAAATATAAACAGCTCAAATAAATGCAATAGAATAAAAAGAGCTATGAAACTAAGTTTTTCGGGTTACTGGGTTTTTATTCAAGTGAGAAATACTACAGAAATTAAAGCAATCAAATGTAAAATAACACATTGTGTTATTTTGCATTGGTTACCTTAATTTCTGTAGTCTTTATTGCAAATAATTATTACCATTAAAGTTATACAACGTATTCAGTCAAGAGCAGAAAGTGATTTTCTTTGTCTTTTGTTCGATTAACATGACAGACAGCAGCAGGAATATTGGACTGCTGTCCCTTTAAGAGTCTATGAACGGTGTTCAACGGACCCAATAATGTTACACACGACATGAGTTCACTTTCTTGGCTAATTTAATGATTAAAAACTGACAGTGTTTATCTGTGTACAAGATTGCGTGTGCCGCTGGTTTTTACATACTTTTATATGTATTTGACAGTTTAAGCTCAGTAAGCCACTCATTTTGGTACTTGTGACTCTGTTTGACTTCTGTCTCTGTTCGCGGCTCGTCCGCTCCACCGCTCAGTGGTGCGCGCGCTTTTGGTGTGACTGCGAAACCTGCGGGAATGACTAAAATTATGCGCAATACAAGCACTACTTACCGGAGCGAATTAGACGAGAGAGAGGAGGCGCCCGCGCGGGTGTGTGTCACTTCACCGTGACCGAGAAGAGAGAACGCGCAGCTGACGTTATTGCCCGATTATCTAACCCAGTTCGTTTGCTGGTTTCCATGGTTGTAATACGCGGTGTTTTCCGCCAACTGGCAACCTGTGATGTTGAAATATTATTGGATAAACTGCAGCACGAGGTTTCGCACAGACAAAAACAAAAACAGACATTCCAACACGGAACGCACTTTTTCAAAGTAGAATATTTGGCTGCAGCATTGTTTTTCTGAGAAACAAGTAGGTGAACTTGGCATGTTTCCTAAATATCTGCAAACATATTGGGGTATTTGTATGCTTTATTAAAGAAAAAATCTTACATATAGCCCCTTTAAGGCATTAATTTGACTCCAGGGGCGTAAATCGCGGGGGGGACGGGGGGGACATGACCCCCCCTATCTGAGTGCTGTCCCCCCAAAAAAATATAATTAAAAACCACTCTAAGTATTGTAAATAAATGATATATCCTTAAAATAATTGTGTAAGAAGCAAAGCAATACAAACGCAAACAGGCGTTTTAAGTTTAGAAACATTTTGAGTCACCCCTCCCTTGCCTCACAGTGGTTTGGTCCACCGCGCACGTCACACTCGTGCGTGTAGAAATCCGGCGGCGCCGGCGGGAGAGAAGACAGACGGTAGTTGAGAGGAGCTCTAGTAAGCAGGCTGTTTAGGCTATTTTATTCAAACACATCGGATGAAGTGGTTATTTTTGCTTTAATGCTGACGACGCTGCAAGAGCAAGATGATAACATGATTTTTTTTTCCGTGAGTCCGCTATTTGGTTTCAGGCTTTCGAGGAGTGCACATGTGTATGCAAAGCCTACAAAATCTTATCAATTGACAAACTAAAAATAAGTCGACAGAGCCCTCTGCTATGAACACTAAAATGCAGATCAAAATCATTCTAGATGCTGGCAGTGTGCAAAGCTAACTTACATCTGATAACAAAGTCTTTCTGTAGGCCTAAAGGAGAGCATATCAATACAAAATACAGGGTATTGTCCTTTGGACAAGTAAATTGGTCACTTGTCCGACCAAAAAAGTTGTCTGGAAAAAATTTGATGTTTTTTTTGGTGTAAATATAATTTATTCTGAAGCTATATTCTCAACAGTGTTCCGTCAGCTTTTGCATATTTATATCTGCATATTTGTGATATTTACCCCAAGGGCATTTTTTCCCCTAATCTTATTACATGCTTCATCTTTTATTTCATTTTTTTTTTTTTTACATTTGATCAATAAATTCAATAAGAAAAATAAAGCAGGACTGTTATGAATCAAATTAAATAATTTACACTGAAAAATTACAACAGCATTAAATAATGTTATGATATTCTTTAAATATTTTTGAATATACAAATAAGAAATGTTGGGAAAATTTAAACATGAAACTGAACTGGCAGTAGGTGGTGGCAAAAGACTGTCCTAGTCATTCATTCAAACGATTTGTTCAAATGGCTGATTCATTCAAGAATGAGGCAGGTGTTTTGGAATAGGCTTTTACTGATTCTTGACTCAACCGATTCGTTCAAAACGCTGAATCATTCATTAATAAAATATTTATTATTAAATATTTATATTATCCATTATCAATCGCCACTTACACTAAATCTAATAGAATCATGCTTGCGTTTTGGTGACTCCCTAACTATTTTTGTTATTGTTGTTTTAATCAGGACAAGTAAAGCTCTCTTTCTCTTGCCCCTTCAAGAAATTAAGCGTTAATGTCGAGCCCCGGACGGCCCCGGCCCAATTTAACCTCTGCATATATCCTTTATAAGTAAAATTTTGGCTGTATTATTTGTGTCCCCTTCAAAAATTGCTCTTGAGAAATGTTATGTTTATTGTCCCCCCCTACTGTCCGATGAAATTTACGCCCCTGTTTGACTCCATATAAGACTGATTCATGAATCATTTGTGATTGATTTGTTATAATGAACCAGCTCTTAAGAGTCATTCAGTCATTCACAGTATCTCCTACACTTAAAAATTAAGGTTATTTATTGGCATCTATAGTTCCATTAAGGTCCTTTAACATCCATGGAAACTTTCCATTGCAAAAAAAAAGGATTTTTAAAATGTTCTTCACACTAAGAAAAAAAAAAAAAAGTTGTACTTCTACTACTAGATACAGTTCTACTTCTTTGGGTAACCAAAAATCATTCTTCTATGCAACACTGCACCACTACATTGAGGGTTAGTAAATTACAATTCATTTTTGGGTGAACTATCCCTTTAAGTTGTCTGCTTATCTTTTCTCAGGGGGAAAAAAAGGCCACAGATATCTCACATGCATCTTTAGAGTTTCAGATCTGATCTCAGTGTCTCAAACTCTACTCAGGTACACCAAATTCTGCAATCAAAAGTCAGAGATCTCAATAAGAACTAAAATATTTCTCATCAAATTCTTGCAAAGCCGGCTCAGAATTCTGTAACCTCACCACTGCGGATACACTTCCACGATCTTTCTGCATTATTTGCCGCTCTCTATCATGTCCTAATCCGGCCAGACTGCAGTCTCAGTACACATGAACGTTGCCAAATTGCTGCCAAGCTGCTTTCTATCCACCCTCTTTTTCTCTCTATCTGTTCCCATCACTCTATATTTCATTTGTTCATTTAGCAGATGACCTTCAACAGTGGACAGAAGCACACTGGACTACTTCCTAATGAACTGTCATTCTTTTCAGAATATACTAACTCTGTAGCCACTGCTGCATCTCCTCCTTTCATCTGCTCTCTCTTTCTCTCTTTCTTCACTGACTGCTTGCCTTCCTCTCTCACCACACCTTTGGCATATAAACATCATGCTCAGACAGTACGAACCAGGATCTTTTTAAGCTCCAGTCTTAGCTGTATAGATCTACAGATGAGTTCAGTCTGAGAGTTAGATGGGGATAAATGGACTTCATTCCTTCCTCCCACTTCTGTTCCTTCCACACAGCAGACTTCCTCCTTCACACCACACTGGCTCTAGTGCTACGCTAGTTATGACAACTAGAGTGACTGATTTGTTTAACCATTTTGAGAAAATAAAGGCGAAAATCTATCCATCCATCCATCCATCCATCCATCCATCCATCCATCCATCCATCCATCCATCCAGCATACTGGATCATGTGACACTGAAACTGAAAATTCAGCTTTGCCATCACAGGAATAAATTACATATATATATATATTGTTTTTACTACACTTTGATTATTATTGACACTTTTGATTATTAAATGTTTGTTATCACAACATTTTTTCTTTTGTCAAATGAACTTAATGTGGTTCAGATAACATAATATTTTGAGTTTCTGTTGATTAAACCAATCGCCTTCATTGTGTTAACTCAAATTTTTCATTTGAGTGAATTCAACATTTTAAGGCAACCAGGTAACTTACTTTTTTAAGTTAAACCAACAATTCTTTTTTTTTTTTTTTTTACAGTGTATATATTTGATCAAATAATTGCAGATATTTGCTTGATAATCGTTAAAGAATGTGACATACCTCTGAATGAAAAAGAATATTCAAGCGGGACATCATGTACTGTAGAACGGGAAATGATTGGATGGAAACATCTGAGGGTAGGATATTACTGCTTATATCATTTTTCCTTATCCACATGGCCTTCGGATGATGTCTAAAAGAATATATTTACAAGATGAGCGCATAATTGCCACCATAATGATTACCAGTAGATTATATAATTTATGTTTCCACACATGCCTGCATGTATGAAATTCTGAAGCTAAAGACGTCACATGAGATCAAGAATCCTTTTAAACATGGAAGTAAGAACAGTACTGGCCCAAAGACACCGGAGAGAAAGAGAGCGAGAGATGTCAGCCATTTTTAAATCAATGTGCTTTTAGGCGCTCTGCTGGTATTACACTGAGACCAATCTGTCATTGGAACAGGACAGTGTGTATGTGTGTGAGATACAGTATCTGCATGCATTTCTCTCTCTGTGTGTGTGTGTGTGTGTGGCACAGCACTCCCATTGGAATGAATAAGCCAGCATGGCTAAATATGGTCCCTTAGATTAAAGAGAGTGTCAGAGGTTAATGAAGTTTTTTTCCTTTAAAAATCTGAATGGATTAGTTAGTTGTAAAACTACACTGACCGCCTGTCCCGAGATCTAACTAATCAAAATTTCAGCCTTGTGCTTGCTTTGAATTTTGTCATCCTGCATTGAGAGCTGCTGTAATTTGATGCGACTGTGTTTGAAACCTTTGAGTCTGGATGCTCTCTGTCAATTGTGCTGCAAGAACGAAAAAAAAGTTTCTTGATCACAGACTTGATTATACTAAGAGATCAGACAGCTCTGGCAGTCTCAGATGCTTTTTTTAGCTATGAGGACAGTCGAACCCCCAAAACATAAGAACAGAGCGGAGCAACATTTTTAGTCTCTTACAGAAGTCTGTTTGAGATAGAGACATCACTGAAACATTAGACTGTCACTCAGATCTCACGGCAGTGGAAGGATTTATATGTGAATTCAGCCCATCTTTCGTGACTGTCGTTACATTATTGCTACCACCAAAATGTCACTATAGATGATGGTCCTGATACATTTCAATTTGTTTAGGCCTCTAAAAGTTTATTTGACAGCAATATCTTAGTGACAGGTTTATTATCTTTATCTAACATGTTTTATGACATATGGTTGAATAGATGTGTCAACAAAAAGGGTAGATAACAAAGTTTGTGCATGACCTATTGAAATGCACCAGCATATTATTAACAAATTATTAAATGGATGTTTCAGACATTTGAATTTGTGACAAACATTAAATAATGTTTCATTAAATCAATGTACTTCAGAATATTGTAGAATATTGAATATTAATTATACATAATTATTAATTATTAACACACACACACACACACACACATATATATATATATATATATATATATATATATATATCCAACAACATCCTGTGGTTAACCTGTATCTCATGTTTTCAAATGACCAATGATATAAATAATTTAATATATGTACTTGCTGAAATGTCAAACCTGTAAGATGATCGTGCCAGGTCATCATTTTACATCAAACATCACACACTGTTATATTTGCCTGAAGGCAATGTTTTACAGGAACTATCTAAGGTGACACCCTCCCCGTGTGCTGAAGGGAATGAATTTCCCATTATGACCACATGTTCATTTGTGTGAATGATCACAGACGTGCTGAGCGATGTTGTCTGGGATCAGGAGTTTGGCATTTGAATCATGGGAGATCAACTATCTGACACAACCATTAACTGTGGCCTTGATCAATAATTTAACTCTGGTAATTTAGGCTCTATAATTAGGGATAGTGGATGGTGTCTTGGCTGCTTTTTAGGTTGTGGCTATTGTAGTGATGTTGCCAGATGGAAATAACAGGCAATAAGTGTCTCTTTCTTAGTCTCTCCATCTCATATGGGCACCTCAGAGTCAAACCCTCTCGATTCAAGGTGTATTCCCTGAAATCAAATGCACAAAGTAAATTTATATTGTTTTAAATATATTTTACTGGTAAACAAGACAAAAATACTTATTTAGGCAACACACTCGTCTGTTTGAGATTTCGGGCTAATTGGCTTTTCATTACTTGTTTTTTTTTTTTTTTTCAGACTAGTGGACAGTAGGGTTGTCACGGTACCAAAATTTCAGTAGTAGGTACCAATACCAGTAAAATTTTGTGGTTCTCTATACCAATTTTGGTATCAGAGTACTTGAATTTTGGTACTTGAGCAATTGAATTAATGTTTTGTTTCATCCATTGGTTATCACAGTCAATCATCGCAGTTAACGTTTCAATCGTGCATTTAAACACGGTTGTCAATCCAGAAACTTTGCGGTGTACTTTATATAAATAGGGCTTTAAATCAGTGCGTCAGGTCTTAAAGTGACAGCAGCCTAATATACCTGCCATTATATTACGAGAATATCTATATGCCAGTTTCTCCCCAGTGTCAAAATTGTGGCCAGTGAAAATGCTGAGTGGCTAGTAACTTTGGAAAACCACTAGCCACAGTGGATGGTGAGCAAAAAAGTTAATGTCAAGCCCTGATTATAAACAGAAAGCAAGAGAAGAGCCCTCCCTTTATAATCACTAAGGCTATCAAGCTCTAGAGTACAAGCTCACTGAATTCTGTACTCTCACAACAATGAATCTCTTAGTTACATTGTGTTTAGACTTTGATGGTTATAATAAAAGGATTCTGCGTATTCTGACTAACTTACTGACTAGCACCTCTGATAGGCCATTGCGTTCATGCATTCAACAGATATGTCTACAATGGTCAATGCTGTAAAAAGAAACCTTTGACGCTCAGAGAGTGCTCAAACAAGTCAGAACGAGAGCATTTCAAAGCAGCGTATATCAGCAAATAATGAACATACACGCTATCTGTGCTACAGGTATGGCAGAAATGTATTAGTACCGACTGGTTTTGGTAGTACCGGTACATTTGACAACCCTAGTAGAAAGAAAACATGCAAAATACATTTTTATTTTATTATCTATTCGCATCTGTAGACTTCAGTTACAATACATGTATCAAAGGCTGTTTTGTTTTGAGCAAGAAAGTAGCACTTTCTTGCACTTAACTTTGCAGTTTTATTCCTGTCTATATTCTGAAGTTTTTTTTACAGAGGGGTATCTTCATATATCATTGGCCTGATTTTATACAACATTCTATTCCTTAAAACATGGTGATTTTTTTCCCCCTGGCTGTTGACAGTATTTTCTGATTTCTGTTCTGGGAGTGTATGCAAATTCGTTTCTATTTAATTAAATAATGGCTCACTTGCATATTTAAACTTGTAATTTAAAAAAAGCACTATGAGTATGTTAACATATGTTCCGCTACCTCATCTTCAAGTCTGTTTCCTGCAGTTCCTTTATCATTATTTTCTGTATGCAATGTCCATTTAACTATATTTTTCCTTGCTTTAAGACTGCTAATCAATGTAAATATTGGCAAATAAATAAATCATGCACTGTATTTTGGCCACTAGCTATATTGGACTTGCAGTATATGAAGAATTTAATCGATCCAGCTTTCCCGTAAATGCATTTTTAATGGATTATATTGTTCATGTTGAAGATGTACAGAATGATACATCAATGAAAGCGGGAAGCTTGAGCAAGATCTACCTAGTTTAATGTTACACGTGTAAAAAATGAACTGAGCAGAGTCCAGATATTTGATATAAAAATATCAAAAAGGAAAGCTGTGCATAGAATTTAGGCCTCCAAGCCATAGTAAACAGATTTTATACATATATATATATATATGTAAATATACATTGAAAATCGCGTTCCAGGACAGGAACTTCCTGTTCCAGGAATTTCCCCCCCTCGGTTGAAATTGTGTTTGTCCCGCTCGGTTAGAGGGTTGGGGGGAAGGGGGTTTGTATGTGATACATGGAGAAATGCTGTTTTAACAGAAGCTAGCAGTTTGTGTTGTTGTTTTGTTCTATGTTCTTGTGTTACATCCAATAATCGATTGCCTCTACCCTCAGACCATAAATAAGTTCTGTTTGGCATTGAAATATGAGGACTTGGGCATGATAGGTTTCAGCGTTTGTGTTAGCAACCTTCCACACAAGGCTGGTTTTAAAATATCATACAATGTAAGCTGCTAATGTAACATGGGCCTCTTGTCTCGTAATTATTGATGGGTTTGTAAAGTATCTGTTCTAATTCTCTCCTTTGAAAGTCATACAATATAAAATACAAAACCCTTAAAATAAAAATACTTTTTTAAATTTTATTTTTAATAATAAAGAAAGAGAGAGATTTTGAATTGTATGACTTTGTACGTTTTGTCAGCGTTTTGAACTATTTTGACTGATAGAGGAGATAGTAAGAAGAAACCAGAAGTGAATTAAGAGAGCTGTTCTGTGCCTTGTTCAGGCCTCAGTGTGCCACAGCTCAGATTAAAAGAGCAGAGGAGTTGAGGTTATCACGCTTCTGAGACTAAAATAGACCCACTGCAGCCCAGACCGGCCCAGCCCAGACCGAGCTGTGACATGCAGGGAGGATGCGCCACTTAGGGCACGTAAAGATGGAGAGATCAGGCAGCAAAAATCGTTCCTCATTGTCATTTCTGTTCCACATCAGCACTCATTCCAGACCATAACACCAAGCCCAGCACGTGTTTTTACACCCTTCATGAGAGTCCATATTCCTTCACAGTACTGAAACAAACCAATGAAGAGAATGGAAAAATAAAGAAAATAAACTTTTACATCTGAAGAAATTCAAGTAGTGCTTGCATACACAAAAGTCACAGCTGCTAAGTATGCAAAGTATGCAGCTGCTAAGGTGTAGTGGGTGGATGTTAGTGCATTGCTGCAGTATGTGGTTGCTGATAAGTTGCTAGGACCTTGCTGTATTTGATATGGTTGCTAGAGCATTGCTACATGGTTTCTTAGGTGTTATTGGTGGTCCACAGACATTACTATGCTGTTGCTAGGGAGTACAGGGTGGTTTTAGGGCATTGCTATATGGTTGCTAGGTTATAGCTGTTGGTTACATTGCTAAGTGGTTGCTAGACCATATCTATGCAGTTCCTAGGTTGGTCAAAGTGGTTGCTAGGGGTTTATTAGATGTTGGTGGTCCTAGCTCATTACTATGCAGTTGCTAGGGAGTGTCATGATGAATCACAGGAAGCAAGTGCAAGTTAACTCCGTTTATTATAATATTGAAGGAGATAGACAATAATGGTCTGAGACAGGCAGGCGTGGCAGACAACAGGAACTGAGGTGATCGCTGCGTGGATGGTGCTGGTGTGATGAAGCGTGGTGACGGTGATAATCCAATCCAGGCGGTGAACGAAGACACGAAGAAGAGAACAGGAACTGGAACGACGAACACAGGAATAACGGTCAAGAACGGACACCACAAGACAGGACACCAAACAACGATCTGACAATGGATGGGGGAATGAGGTGAGTATTTGAAGGGTGACTGAATGAGCATCAGGTGGGGAAGGTGATGAGTGGCAGCTGGATCCAATGATGATTGTCGTGGCCTGGACACACCCACAAACACACTCGCACACACTCAACACGCGCACAACTGTCAAAACAAAGAACACGTGACAAGAAGGAAACAATGCATCTGAAAACCGTGACAGTACCCCTCCTCCTAGGAACGCCTCCCGGCGTTCCCCGACTCCCTTACCTGTCGATTGTAATCATCGATAAGGGTGTGATCCAGAATGTCCCTGGCAGGTACCCAACTCCTCTCCTCCGGACCGTAACCTTCCCAGTCCACCAAGTACTGAAATCCGCGTCCCCTCCGCCTAGAGTCCAGAATCCGATTAACCGAATAAGACGGTTCCCCATCTACGAGTCGCGGCGGTGGGGGAACCGGAACAGGCGGATTAATGGCCGAGTGAAAAACGGGCTTAATCTTGGACACATGGAAGACGGAATGAACCCTCCTGTACGCAGGAGGAAGTTTGAGGCGGACTGCTACCGGGCTAACAATCTTGGTAACAGTGAACGGACCAATAAATTTAGGAGCAAGCTTGTTAGAGACGGAGCGGAGAGGAATATCCTTAGTAGAAAGCCACACTCTTTGACCAACGACGTACACGGGAGGCCTTGACCGGTGGCGATCGGCCTTGGCCTTGGTGCGCTCCCTTACCCGGAGGAGAGTCTCACGGGCTCTCGTCCAGGTACGGTGACACCTCTGGACAAAGGCGTGTGCGGAGGGGACCGCGACTTCGGATTCCAGACCGGGAAAGATTGGTGGCTGGTAACCTACGCTACACTCAAACGGAGAAAGGCCCGTGGACGACACTGGTAACGTATTGTGGGCGTACTCCACCATTGAGAGCTGCTGACTCCACGAGGAAGGATTCTTAGAGACCAAACATCGTAACGTTCGCTCCAAATCTTGATTGGCTCTCTCAGTCTGACCATTGCTCTGGGGATGGAACCCAGAGGACAAACTAACAGTCGCCCCCAGCAATCTACAAAACTCCTGCCAAAATTTGGATACAAATTGGGGACCCCTGTCAGAGACCACGTCTACCGGGAGGCCATGAAGCCGAAAGACGTGGTCAGACGGTTTCCGCTGTCTCCTGGGCTGTTGGTATTTGGGGCATGGGTATAAAATGAGCTGCCTTCGATAACCGGTCCACTACGGTCAAAACACCCGTATACCCTTGGGTGGGTGGGAGGGCGGTGATAAAATCGAGCGAAATGTGGGACCAGGGTCTCGAAGGGACTGACAGCGGTTGGAGCAACCCATCTGGAGCACGATTGGAAGTCTTACCAACAGCGCAGACTGAACAAGCCAACACAAAATCACGAACGTCACGAGCCATGCGGGGCCACCAGAATCGTTGCTTGACTAAAAATTTAGTTCGACAGACTCCTGGATGACACGCTACATTGGAACAATGACCCCACTGGATAACTCTGGACCGTAGTTCCTCCGGCACAAATAAGCGGTTAGGTGGACACTCGGGCGGAGGCGTTACCCCTTCTAGAGCCGCTTTGACTCTCTCTTCGACCTCCCATGTCAGAGTGGAGACCACTAATGTCTCAGGTAAAATACACTCGGGAGTAGACGGGCGTTCGGAACGATCAAAAATACGTGACAAAGAATCGGGTTTGATGTTTTTGGAACCCGGGCGGTACGAGATGGTAAAATCAAAACGTCCGAAAAAAAGTGCCCACCGAGCCTGCCTGGAGTTCAATCTTTTGGCTGTTCTAATATATTCCAGGTTCTTGTGATCGGTCCAGACTATAAAGGGTACCCCAGAACCCTCTAACCAGTGACGCCACTCTTCCAAGGCCAACTTGACTGCCAGCAACTCCCTGTTACCAATGTCGTAATTACGTTCGGCGGGAGACAAACGATGAGACAAAAACGCGCAGGGATGCATCTTATCGTCTGAAGAAGAGCGCTGGGACAACACTGCACCTACCCCCACCTCTGACGCGTCGACCTCCACCACAAACTGCCGTGATGGATCAGGGGCAACAAGAATGGGGGCCGAAACAAAGCGAGCCTTCAGTTTGGCAAACGCAGCCTCTGCTGCGTCTGACCACCTGAACGTAGTCCTGGGGGAGGTCAAGGCAGTCAGAGGTGAGGCTAGTTGGCTGAAGTTGCGGATAAACCGACGGTAAAAATTGGCGAACCCCAGAAACCGCTGTAGGGCCTTACGGGAATCTGGACTTGGCCAATCTACCACAGCCTTTACTTTCTCAGGATCCATGCGCACTCCCTCAGTCGACACGATGTACCCTAGAAAAGGAACAGACTGTGCATGAAAAACGCATTTCTCCGCCTTGACAAAAAGCCCATTCACTAGCAACCTCTGAAGTACTCGTCGAACGTGCTGAACATGCTCCTGGAGAGACGAGGAAAAAATCAATATGTCGTCCAGGTAGACATATATGAACTGATCGACCATGTCTCTCAGCACGTCATTGACGAGTGCCTGGAAGACTGCTGGGGAGTTGGAAAGCCCGAACGGCATAACCAAGTATTCAAAGTGCCCCCTAGGGGTATTAAAAGCAGTCTTCCATTCATCGCCCTCCCTGATGCGGACCAAATGATAAGCATTTCTTAAATCCAATTTTGTGAAAACGGAGGCTCCCTGCAATCTCTCGAAGGCCGAAGACATTAACGGCAAAGGATAAGTATTCTTTACCGTAATGTTATTCAACCCCCGGTAATCAATACAAGGTCGCAGAGATCCATCCTTTTTCCCCACAAAAAAGAATCCCGCCCCCGCTGGAGAAGAGGAATGGCGAATAAACCCGGTTGCTAGTGAATCAGAAATATATTTCTCCATAGCCTCTCTTTCAGGAACTGAAAGTGAATATAACTTGCCCTTAGGCGGAGATTTACCTGGTAATAAATCTATAGCACAGTCATAGGGACGATGCGGAGGGAGAGAAGCAGCCCTGGACTTACTGAACACCTCCTTCAGGTCGTGGTACTCGACAGGCACGTTAGACAGATCCACCGCTTCCTCCTGCAACACAGAACCAGAGACAGACGAACAGGCAGAAACGAGACAAGACTTATGACAGCTTTCGCTCCAGGCCACGATGGAGTTCTGGATCCAGTCTACCCGGGGATTGTGTTTCGTGAGCCAGGGGTGACCAAGTACAACCGGAGAGTTGGGGGAATCAAAAACAAAAAATGAGGTGAGTTCTGAATGGTTGCCGGCGATGGTCATGGTGATGTCATCTGTGATGTGCGAAATGGTGGGTAGGCGTTGTCCATTGAGTGCGTGAACTGTAATCCTGTCGGAGAGGGGTTTGAGTGGGATGTGAAGCTTGTTAGCAAGAGCTCTGTCCAGAAAATTACCCTCTGCCCCCGAGTCCAGAAGTGCACGACACTGGTGAACGTGAGTGGACCACCCCAGTCTCACCGGGAGGAGGGTGGAGGTGGTTGAGGACTTCCCGGCGGAGATCCCACCCGACAGTAGCCTCAAATTTACTGCCGGGTTAGCCCTTTTAACGGACAACTATACGCAACATGTCCAGGTCTACCACAATATAGGCACAGTCCTTGGGACCTCCGCCTTTCCCGCTCCTCCCGGGAAAGCCGAGCTCGACCCACCTGCATGGGCTCGGGATCTTGAGCTGGGCTGACCGCGTCCCCGCTGCTGGACCTCAAATACTCCGTGTTCCTTAGAATCGGGTCACGCTGCTCGGCCCTGGTCAGCCGAGCGTCCACCGAAGTGCCAAATCCACGAGTCCATTGAAAGTCGGGGGAGGTCCAGCGCGTAGATCTCCCGCTGGACGCGATCAGCCAGCCCATGCAGGAACATGTCCCACTGCGCTTCCTCGTTCCAATGGCACTCAGCTGCAAGTGTGCGAAATTCGATGGAATAATCAGACACCGACTTCTCTCCTTGGTGCAGTTCAGCTAGTTGTCTAGCGGCTTCTTTCCCCGCGACCGATCGATCGAACACTCCTCTCATCTCAGCCGAAAGTGCCTGGAACGAGGTGCAGCAGATGTCCTGGTTCTCCCACACTGCCGTTCCCCAGAGGGCTGCCCTCCCCGTCAGAAGGGTGAGAACAAACGCCACTTTACTCTGCTCCGTACTGAAAGTCCGTGGCTGCAAAGCAAAGTACATAGAACAGCGTGTGAGAAACGCTCTGCAATATTTGGGTTCACCTCCATAAGACTCCGGGATCGGAAGACGTGGTTCCAAACTGGGGGCGCCCTCTGGTGATGGTGAGCGAACAGGCGGTGTGGGTGGCGCAGCGGGACCACGAAACAGCTGGAATTGCTGGGTGAGCTCGGACACCTGCGCTGCCAACGCCTGCACTGCTCTACCTGTCTTGTTCAGGTCTCTCTCCTGCGACTCCATGCGGCGGATGCTACCGTTGACAAAATCCTCCAGCGTAGACTGTGACGAGCTTGCTGCTTCCGTTCCTTGGTCAGATCGTTCTGTCATGATGAATCACAGGAAGCAAGTGCAAGTTAACTCCGTTTATTATAATATTGAAGGAGATAGACAATAATGGTCTGAGACAGGCAGGCGTGGCAGACAACAGGAACTGAGGTGATCGCTGCGTGGATGGTGCTGGTGTGATGAAGCGTGGTGACGGTGATAATCCAATCCAGGCGGTGAACGAAGACACGAAGAAGAGAACAGGAACTGGAACGACGAACACAGGAATAACGGTCAAGAACGGACACCACAAGACAGGACACCAAACAACGATCTGACAATGGATGGGGGAATGAGGTGAGTATTTGAAGGGTGACTGAATGAGCATCAGGTGGGGAAGGTGATGAGTGGCAGCTGGATCCAATGATGATTGTCGTGGCCTGGACACACCCACAAACACACTCGCACACACTCAACACGCGCACAACTGTCAAAACAAAGAACACGTGACAAGAAGGAAACAATGCATCTGAAAACCGTGACAGGGAGTTTAGGTTATTTGCTAGGGCATTGCTAAATGGTTTCTAAGTTATTCTGGTTGATTACATTGGTTGCTATTGTGTTCTGGTTAGTAGGGCATTATGCAGTTGCTAGGGAGTTCAGGATATGCAGTTGCTAGGGTGATCCACATGTGTGCTAGGGTGTTTTGTGTGATTGCTAGGGTGTTCTAGTTGCTAGGGCATTGCTATATTGTTTCTTCTGTGTTTGGTTGGTTCTAGGGCATTACGAAATAGTTGCTAAGGAGTTCAGGGAGGCTTCTGAGGCATTGCTATGCAATTGCTAGGGTGGTCCACATGGGTGCTAGGGTGTTTTGGTTGCTAGGGCATTGTTACATTGTTTCTTCTGTGTTTGGTTGGTTCTAGAGCATTACTAAATAGTTGCGAGGGAGTTCAGGGAGGCTGCTAAGGCATTGCTATGCAGTTGCTATGGTGTTCTTGTTGCTAGGGCATTGCTACATTGTTTCTTAAAGCCTGTACACACCTGGACAAATATCGCACACGTTTATCGCCAGCGTTTTTCGAGACGTTTTTTGTATTCACTCCCAAGCGATATTCACTGGCGATGCGCTGAGTGAACGTGCAAATTCACTCTCGGACAGTATGTGGCGCTGGTGCTTAACGGTAGTGCAAATAAACATATTTATAATATTAAGTTAAAGAAGATAAAAATGCAGATTTTAAATGGCATATATATGGCATATTCGAGATGGTAGTCAGAAACGGTAGTGCAAATAAACATATTTATGAAATAGACATTCTGAACTATATTATTTCTTGAATGTAAAAGAAAAAAAAGGTAAAAATACAAAAATAATACACATCTATTGGTGTTGCCAAGAAGTGGCAGAGCACCCATAGCGTGCATCTCAATCAGCTCCCTAGTTCACTAGTCAAGGCACTGATCAGGGACTCGGCAACATTCATTTACATGGTATACTCATACACGACCTAGGAAGCTAGGGAGCTGTTTGAGACGCAGGGATAGTTTGTAGGGGTCTTCCTCGTCTACTTACTTTCTCTTCGTCGTCTTGGTATCAATGTGTGCTCGGCAAGACCGTTTTGTGCTTGTGGGCCACCAGGTCGTGTTTTACTGTAACTTCACTCACATTGGCACCCTTTGTTTACTCATGAACGTTAAACGTCGATATTCGTCTCGGTGTGTACAGGCCTTTAGGTGTTCTGGTTCTAGGGCATTACTATGCAGTTGCTAGGGAATTCAGGGAGGCTGCTAAGGCATTGCTGTGCAGTTGCAAGGATCATCAACATGGATGCTAGGGTGTTTTGGATGGTTGATATGGTGTTCTGGTTGCTAGGTCATTGCTACATTGTTTCTTACAATAGGTGTTCTGGTTGGTTGTAGGGCATTACTATGCAGTTGCTAGAGAGTTCAGGGAGGTTGCTAAAGTATTGCTATGCCATTGTTAGGGTGGTCCACATGGGTGCTATGTTGTTTTGGGTGGTTGCTATGGTGTTCTGGTTCTAGGGCATTACTTTGCAGTTTCTAGGAAGTTCAGGGAGGTTGCTAAGGCATTGCTATGTGGTTGCTAAGGGGTCCACATAGGGCATTCTGGGTGGTTGCTGTAGTGTTCTTTTTGCTAGGGTTAGTTGCTTAGGGTTAGGGCTGGTTACTAATGATTTACACCACTAATGATTGTTTCCAAACAAGGTAGATACTACAACTTGCTGTGACGTCCAGTTTTTATTCTGGTTATATAACTCAAAAGAATAAAACAAAAAGAACATCTTTTTCAAAAGGCCTTAAATCACCACCAGCATGCTGTGGCTTACTGGAAAACCCACTAATGGATAAGAGATTAAAGATGTCTGTTCCATGTGATTTACTCTCATTATTAGAGTCGAAAAAGATTTTATATGATAAAGATATTTTGTCCAATTCCAAGTAACAATCATCAGAATGTCACAACAGTAAGAAGACGAGCATGAAATGCACCACAGATGGAGGGACACGTGAGGGAACACGTTTGTTGTTTGTTCCTCCATTCTTAACCAAATGCCAGATTATGATGTTTACAAGTAGGCTTAATAAATATCCCATATCTTATCAAAGAGAATAAATCGCTCTGCCCTCTTCCCCTCACGCTTATACGATGCATTAAAATTCAGCAGGACGTCCCAGATTTCAGCACACTGAATCGTGATGCTCTGACAAGCCCTGATCTTTTGCGGACCTTTTCTGTGTTTCTGAAGAGAGAAAATGCATTTATTCTGTTGGTGAAAGACGCTGCAGCAAGATGACCTTTAGATCAGCTGCCTTCTCTCTTCACAAAGCTTTTGAACTTCAGTAATCGAAGTGTCAGATGTTTTTGTGCTCTGAGGTAAAACATAGCCGGCAGGGTTGAGTTGCTAAATCCTCTACACACACACACACACACGCGGCAGCGAAGGAATGTTTTCATTGATCGTTACTTTGGCTTGAATTAATAATGTTCTAGTCACTAAATAACATCAGGGACTCATCAGAGAAAACTGCCTCCATTAATGCCGGGTTCAGGCTAAACGACATCAGCACGATTTTGGCACAATGGGATAGACGTAGGGTGTCGTGGTGATAGGGCGTTGGAATCGATTGCTTCATCTCATATAGTCTGCGGCACTTCACAATGTCACGACAGAAAGACTAGCATGTCGGGTTCCATCACATCTGTTGACCAGTAAGCTCTTCCGTATACACAGCTTTCAAAAATGGAGAATCGAAAGAGAGATGATGGTATTGGTACTGCTAGGAAGAATTATGCATTAGAGAAAAGGTTCATGGAGCTATGGCAACAATACTCCCGCCTTTATGTTGTTTCCTCGAGGGACTACAACGACATAATGAAAAAAGATAAATGCTGGCGAATGATATTGGAGCATGAATGCTGGAATTAGCATTAGGCTAGTTACAACCATTATTGTTTACGCTATTGTTTCCGGAAGTCAGTTGCTAGTTCCGCCTTCTCAATGACATTACGCACATTGCTAAATACGGCAAGAAATGATTGGTCGGGAAGCAACATGTGGTCTTACATGTTTCTCGTCCACGACACAACAAGAATTTAGGAGTCAAAAATCACATAATCTGACACATTGACTACGGTATCCCATACAGTCTGGACTGTTACATTACATTTTTTTTTACTAGGCCTGAGCTTAGTAAATTTTGTATTCGTGTATGTTAATGCATAAAAAATTCACCCCCCCCCCCCCCCCAATTTGTATTCTGCATCATTTACTTACCTTCATGTTGTTCCAGAGTGTAGGATTTTTCTTTTTTTTGTGGAGCACAAAATGATATTAAAATTCTGTATTAAAAAAACAACAGTAAAATAAATGCTTTAAGTGAGTTTAGGCATCAAAATATTCTAATTTACGGTATAAAAATGGATATTAATTTTGAGATTGCATTTAAAGGGTTAGTTAACCCAAAAATGAAAATTGTGTCATTAATTACTCACCCTCATGTCGTTCCACACCCATGAGACCTTTATTCATCTTTGGAACACAAATTAAGATATTTTTCATAAAATCCAATGGCTCAGTGAGGTAACGGTGAGGTGACATTTTTAAAACAGTTCATGTTCATGCCAGTTCAACCTTAATATTATGAAGCGATGAGAATACTTTTTTTTTTTGCCAAAACCCCCCTCCCAAAATAACGACTTTATTCAACAACAACTTCATGAAGCTTCAAAGCTTTACAAATGTGGTTCAGTGGTTTGTATCAACCTGCCAAAGTCACGCCCCCCTGTGGTGAACCATTGAAATTTTGAAACACTTATTACATAACGAAGACTTGTTTACTGAAAACACGTGACTTTGGCAGTTTGATACGCGCTCTGAACCACTGATTCAAAACAAAAGATTCGTAAAGCTTTGAAGCTTCATGAAGCAGTGTTTTGAAATCGCTCATCACTAGATATTGTTGAATAAAGTCATTATTTTGTTTTTTTTGGCACACAAAAAGTATTCTCGTTGCTTCATAACATTAAGTTTGAACCACTTTAGTAGCTTTCTGGGCATTGAAAGTGTTAATTGTCTTGCTGTCAATGGAGGCCTCACTGAGCCATCAGATTTTATGAAAAAATATCTTAATTTGTGTTCCGAAGATGAACGAAGGTCTTACGGGTGTGAAACGACATGAGGGGTAGTAATTAATGACAGAATTTTCATTTTTGGGTGAACTAACCCTTTAAGAGTGTACAGTAGATTAGTGCTTCGAGCATTAGATAATATAAATGTAAAAATAGGAAATGAGCATGCACAATTCAATTTCCAAAATCAACCGATACAATACATAAACTGCTGTGCATCCCTACAATTTTTCTTTATTCATACCTCACATTTTCCTCTACTTCTTGTGCCGTTTTGTTGTTCTTTAATGCTGTGCTTTTCACTCCATTGGAATCTTCTCATCCATCACTATTCCCCCTCCCCACAATAAATCCCTCATCTTTTCTCTTTTTTCCATATTTTTCACACATATTTCACTGAGAGAAGGCCACCCATCGATTCTCTTCTCTGTAAGATTGTCAGGCTGGTGTGAGTAGGACGTGAAAGTGCTAAATGGCTCTGTGATGGGCTGAATCAGTAGGTTTAATGACAGCCGGTGAGGCTGCGCTCAAAGCTCTGGCCCATTCTCTGTCACCCCACGGGGGTCCGGTTCACAGGCCCTAACGCAGTGCAAAGAGGCTGATGTCATTTCCATGCGGCAGTTTGCCAGGCACACTGTAAAAAGCCTTCTTCCTCTGGAACAGTAAGAACCCCTCAAAGCAAACGCAGTGAGTCACATTTCCTCTTCTGCGCAAAACCCTTCCACTTCATTTAGCTTGTTAGGTTGTGTAAAGATTCTTAAACAAGATGCATCTTACCCTGAAATCAGTAAGCAAAACATGGCTGTATAATAGCGAACACATCTACATAATGTTAGACCACTAATATGATTCTTTAGTATTATTTAGCATATATATATGTGTTTGTGTGTGTATGTGTGTGTGTGTGTTTTGCAAACCTACTTCTGAATACGTTTTGGGGCCACTGTATTTAAAGTAACAGCACTAGATTTTTTTCGGGGAATAACAAAGGAAGGACATACCTGCAGCTATTTTTTTCCTTTGTTATTTTCATGAGTCCAGTCATGGATTTTAATCCCAGCCAATTAGTCCTAGTTAATCCTTGATAACCTGTAATAGAGGTTATACACAAACACAATGTCAAATTAAAGTGACAAAAGCTATGTCAGTACTGGATTAGATGATACATACACTATAAGAAATGTCCAAATTATGAAGTATGCTTTTATGCATGCAGTGTCTCTAAACAGAGCTGTTATAATGACACAGCTAATTCTGTTAGCATGAGTCTGCTTTCTGTGAACTGACTAATAAACTCTTTAATGAGGATTACAGATTCACATGCGCAAATCTGATTGAGACAATCGGAATGTCTCTTTATCTTTATTACGTACAAATCTCTCCTTGTCCCGTGATATTTATTTTGCAACACAGGCTCATTGGGAAAACGTGCCTGGGACAGCATTTCTGCAAAAAGATTGTGTTGCTTCTTGCTTGTTTTGCAACACTGTCTAAGTGTCTTTTGTCGTGACTTGTGTTTGCAATGCATGTGCAGTGCTGTAGCAGGTGAGCTACAGAGCAAGCTTACCATGTGTCACGTCTTTGGACTTTATGTTTGCATTTTCATTTGTCACATGTCTCCCACCACTTGTTTGCTTCCATGGTTACCTTCATTAGTTCATTTGTACCAGCTGTGTTTTGTAAATTAGGCCCTGTCCCAAATGGCACCCTAAACCCTCACGTTCTTCCTCTGAGTCCGCGCTTTCACGACGTATTGCCGCTTTGACTGCCAGGTAAAGTCCTCTGCATAGCTCACAGTCTTGTGGGCTCAGCAGAAGTGCGCATCGAGGGCGCATAGCAGCCGCAAAGGGGGCGCTCGCTCACGAGCACCCCTCTTTAAGCTTAAATGACGAATGGGACACCCTACAGTCTTGTGGACTTGACGGACACTCACACACAGTGGCCATTGTAAGTCCACAAGACCGAAAGTACACATGAAGTGTGCCATTTGGTAAAGGGCCTTAGTCTTGTTTGCTCCTATTTCCTTTGTATATAAGCCCTCAGTTTCAGTTCAGTCTTTGTCCTGTATTGATTATGTTATGTGGTGTTTGTTGTTATGTCCTGGTGATTTTCCTGTTCCTTGTTCCTAGTATTCCGTTAAATGTTATTGAAGATATCTCCTTCGTCGTGCATTGAATGCTACAACACCCACCGTGACACCATGTAAGAAAAGCCATACATTGGAGCTGGTTATGTGAGGAAAAAATGAAAATTTATTAGTTTATAAATAATGCGCTATGTAAAAGTGTTTTGAGGTCAAAGTATTGTGCAAAAAACCACACAAAAATAAAAATGCAATAATCAATAATCTGCCCATGTAATCACAATTTGTGTGGAAAGGAATAAAAGTTGTTGTTTTACTGCCATTAGTGTTAATTTCAGTGGTAATTTGATACAGTATATTTGAACTTTTGCAAAAATGTAGCTAGAGGCATATTTTTTTCTAAGAGCCAAGATTGTTATATTGTGATGTGCAATATAAGAGGATAAATTCTTCCGATACAATATTAGAATCTCTTGTCTGCCAAAACCTGTTTAGAGTCGAACGTTAGCAAAGCTAATTCATTTATGATCACTCTTTTACACAATTCACACCTTTTCTCCACTGTCTTGTGTTTTCAGTCTATGGTTAGGTGAGGAATAGCACCTAGGCAGCTGTCAAGGGCTGCGTTCCAGTTCGTTTTTTAAATGCCCTTCCCTCGCTAACTTCCCTCAGTCTCGTTGACTCGGATGTACGTCATTGCTTACGTTGCATGAGTGCCCACTACTGGCGGAACCTTTGCAATGGGCTGAAATGGAACGTCCTAAGCCCTTGATCACTTGAAATCCGCAATGGAGCTGATTTATTTTTCCCCTTACAAAATTGTTTAATACAGCATTCTATATGTATATGTGTGTGTTTTAAATGTTTAAAAAATAATTAATATATCATTGTGGAGTTGTTTGTGGTAGGGTAAATTAAACGCGATATGCGGTGACGTCATAATCGTGTTGCATTGTGGGTTATGGAGCTGCCTGAAGTGTACATGTGAAGTAGACTCGCTCCCTTGGTCAAAATCGAGGGAGAGAGAGTCTGTCCATATAAACTTCCCTTGTCCACTTCACAAAGTGGATCGCACTTCAAAATGGCGGCAGGGATTCCCCCGAGGGGAAGTGTTTAGGGAAGTTCGCGAGTACATGTCTAAAACTGGAGTGGAACGCAGCCAAGGTCTCTCTGTATCCATCTACTACTGTGAAACATTAGCAATGCTAATAGGCTAACCGCTAACCAGTGCCCAAGGAAGTCGACCAGAAGTTGAAGCCAGCCGCGTGCCGCCATCTTGTAGCAGAACTTCACTTGCGTTAGCATCCCATTGACTACCATTCATTTTGGCGTCACTTTGAAGGCGAATAACTTTACATCTGAGGCGTTTAAAGACTCCATTTCTCCATTATTTATATCTATATATACACGACAATGTATAAAGGGCTCCAGTTTTTGTAAAAATAGGCTAACGATTGCGTCATAACCACTCGACTCTCTGTCGCACAGTAGAGAAATTACCATACAGACAGGAGGAGAAGCTCGCAGGCAATAGTATGCATTAACTTAATATGGCGTTCTGGCGTTACATTTTAAAATACTATACAAACGAATTAATCAGAATACTTACTCCTGCTCCAAAGAACTCCCCGCTCAAGCTCGCCGTCTCTGCAAGATTAACGATGGCAGTTTGCACGCACAGCTACTAGAAGATTTACATCTGTCAGACAGGTTGCTGACGTCATCAAGCTTAGTGTGAGTCTGCGCGTCAGAAACGGAAGTGCTAAAAATCGCTAAAAATGGATTTTGTAACTAGATTTAGCGACTTTCCCACCCCTTTTGAGACTTTTTTTCAAAAGCCTAGCAACCTCTTGGACAAACCTTACCTAGATTCCATGACTCGCCCACTGATATATATTCATATTAATATAAATCCGTGAACTTGCCAGTATGACGTCATCTAGTGACATTTACCGACCAGTTTTAGGTACTTTCAGCTTAAAGCAATTGGCAACGCTGGTGAGAGAGAGTTGAATTTTGTGTCAGTGTATTTGTGGTTAGCGCTACACTTGTCTGAATATGCACATAACTTTTTTTTGTGACTGTAGAGTGCATACTATACAAACAAGTATGCTCTATGTAAGTTTACAAATGCTTGACTGATGTGTCTGGTCTTGTACTCTAGTAGCCTGCATTATATACTTTCTGTCAGCACTCAAGTTAGCATCATATGTATGTTTCATTAAACGTATAAACTTGCCAAAATTATCTAACTTTAACTAACTTATCAGCAAAATTTCTTAATTTTGCTCTGGCATGACAATAGTTGACCATAGTTCTAAACTAGTTCCCACTATGGCACCCCTTGTGGCAATATTAATAATGCAATACATACTGGGACTAAATTATGACACATTTTAACACAAAGATTACATTTCTATCTGCCATCTTACATGAAAATTTTCACTGACCTTGTCACAGTGCATTCTGGGATTGAGCCATAATAGAATGGGTTGTCTCTATATCTCAGTAAAACTGCACCTATTACAAAAACATTAAATGACTAGTTAAATTGGTCAAAGTCAATGTTTACTCACACTATATAAAGAGTGAAGTACTCATAAAGTGTTCATTTTGGACCCCGGATGTGTATCTTTATGAGTGTGATTCTTCATATATAGATTCACACAGATATAGTCTGCGATGATATGGGTGTTTTAGCAGTGTGTGAGTGTACTAAGCATGCGTGCGTGTGAGATAGTGCTGGAATGGTGATGGGTCAGGGCACTGTGAAACATCAGGCCTCACAGTCGTTGGCTAATTTTAGCCCTAGTGCACTGTACACCGCTACAGTATCTCTCACACAGGCAGATTAATAGAGTTACAGAAGCCTCTACTGTATCACTGCTGTTGCCCGAGCCATTCCCAGAGACAGCGGTGGGAGGAGAGAAAGAAAGAGTGTGGAGATACAGAAAGAGGTCGAGAAGACGAATAGAGAGGAAAACAAGAGAAAGTATGGAGCTTGAGCAGCAGTTTTTGCAGTTCATTGGGTTCACATGGAAATAAAAATTGCAGTGATTAGCGAGATTTTCAGTAAAATGTGCAACGTAGTCTTACTGGAAAAAAAAAAACTTGAAAATTATGTTATTTCTTGCATGTTTTGAGATACTTTCAAACTGAAATGTCCAGTAAGTGGTCCTAAAAGTTTTATTACGTTTATTGTTGAATTTATTTTACCAATATGGAAATGAAATGTCTGTTGAGTGGCACTTAAAGATTAACCACCTCATTTGAAAATCATCAATGTAAGTGAACATGACTGTTCCTAATGTTTCTACAACCCCATACTGTAAAAGAAATGACATGACATTATTAACACACATTTACCTTAGAGCAATGTAGATGTTCTTACTGCGGTTCTAGTTTAATCAACAGAACGAACCTCTCAAAATTACCATATAGTATCACTATTAAAAGTGACCCAACGTTTTACCTTTTTTTTATGTTGATAATTTAAATATTTGGTTGTAGTTCCCTGTTGCAGTATCAATGGCTACCATAGTAAACATATATAAGAGACAGAAAGAATAAAAAATAAACAAATTTTTGTGTATAAAAAAATTGTGTTTTTGCACAAAGTTCTGTCATGAAACTCTCGATGGCACAGGCTGAGAGTTCCTTAAAGGGTTAGTTCACCCAAATATGAAAATAATGTCATTTATTACTCACCCTAATGTCGTTCTACATCCGTAAGACCTTCGTTCATCTTTCAAAGACAAATTAAGATATTGATGATGAAGCCTCTTCTATTGAGAGCCATTCAAACAAAGGCTTTTCAACAATATCTATATGGGCCGATTTCAAAACACTGCTTCAGAGCTTTACGAATCGAATCAGTGAATCGGAGCGCCAAAGTCACGTGGTTTCAGCAGTTTAGCCCTTTGATGGGAGATCCGAATCATTAATTCGAAACAAAAGATTCATAAAGCCCATACAGATATTGTTGAAAAGTTATTTTGTTTTTTTGGCGCACAAAAAATATTCTCATCGTTTTATAATATTAAGATAGAACCACTGAACTCGCATGAACAGTTTCAAATATGTTTT
This sequence comes from Chanodichthys erythropterus, assembly GCF_024489055.1. Lineage (NCBI taxonomy): Eukaryota > Metazoa > Chordata > Actinopteri > Cypriniformes > Xenocyprididae > Chanodichthys > Chanodichthys erythropterus. The sequence continues at coordinate 14,219,030 of NC_090242.1, read as the reverse complement.
TAGTGCCTTTATGGATCTTGAGAGTTTGAATGGCTTTGCTCTCAATAGAGGCCTTACTGAGCCATCGGATTTCATCAACAATATCTTAATTTGTGTTCGAAAGATGAATGAAGGTCTTACGGGTGTAGAATGACATAAGGGTGAGTAATTAATGACATTATTTTGGGTGAACTAACCCTTTAACTCAATCTGCTTACAATTACGTAATTCTCTATAGGGCACATCTGATTAGTCCCTGCTCTATCAGTAGCCAATGAGCTCGCTCAAATACTTGGTCAGCATTTGCTGTAGCCATTGCAGCATGCTTTCAGAAACCCTCCACCTTCCCCAGCTCCACCTGTATAGATCTGCTACTAAGGTTACACTTTATTTTGATGGTCCTCTTTAGACTTTCTATTGACTATAAGTAACCATGCACTTACAGTACATGTCAACTAACCCTCATTAGAGTATTAGTAGTCTGTTAGGTTAGGGTTAGGTGATAGTAGGTGATAGGGTTTTGGTTAGTACAGGGGTGTGCAAGCTCAGTCCTGGAGGGCCACTGTCCTGCAGCGTTTAGCTTTAACTTACCTCAACATACCTGCCTGAAAGTTTCTAGTATGCCTAATTAGACCTTGATTAGCTGGGTCAGGTGTGTTTAATTGGGGCTGGAGCTAAACTCTGCAGTGGCCCTCCAGGACTGAGTTTGGACACCCCTGAGTTAGTAGAATAAGTTGACACATAGTTTCAAAGTTAATTATAGTCAGTAGAATGTCTGATGGGGGCCATCAAAATAAAGCTTTAGCAGATATTAAGCAGACAGTCTACTAATACTTTCATGAGAGTTAGTTGACAGGTAGTGAAGAATGTCTTACTTGCTCACAGAAGTGTGTTGTGTATGTATTGGCTGTAGCAAGTCCCTCAACTACAGTATTGCCTCAACATATCAACATTGTCATATCCATTACCATGCCAAACACTCTGAGACTTGTCATGACACAAATGCATTAATTTGGTTGTATTCCTCTGGGAGAACTTGGCCTAGGGATACACTGCTCTCATAAGCTTGATCATACTTCCCATGAGGCACTAGGGCACAGTGGAACACGACTTACAAACCCACCGAGGTTTATACATCCGGCACAGATAACAGCATTGTGGATGAATGCAACTGATACATAATCGAATCACTAACTGGAATCTGCCTCCAAACACCACAAGCCAAGAGAAAAAGGGAAAGATAAACAGGCTAGTTTGAGAAGGAGAGCGAGCTTGAGAATAATTGATATTAAGTAAGTGTAGAGCGCCCGAGGCTTGCTCTGGCATTCACGATCTCTCTGCTTGACTCAGCTGCCCATGTTTCTATTGCCTACTTTTTACCATTATAAACTATTATTCTTTTTAATGTCTATTCCTCCTACTCCATTTGGTTTGTTCATCTGCTTCTCTACAGCTGGTCATTTGAAAGAAACATCAATCTCACTTTACATTTATAATTATTTGAGTAAACACTGAGAAGTAGCTATTCAAACTCGAAAACTGTCATCAGGAGACATGTGGCCTAAAAAAGGGGTTTTCAAACTGGAGGCTAGGGGGTCCAAAGTTTAGGGGAAAAAAATAGCAATGGCAATTTTATTTATATAGTAGCGTAAAATACAACCCAAGTTGACCAATGTGATTTAAGATAAATAGAAACACAAACACATTACTAAACTAATTAAAACAGTAAAATAACAATAAAATATCAGAATTCAGAGGTTCGTTAAAAACAACACCCAGATTTTTTCACCCATGGCTTCACACAAGAAGACAGTCCACCAAGGTTTATTTTGGGAGCATTAAGTGAATCCGAAGGTCCGAATACAATAATTTCCATTTTACGCTCATTGAAATTCAAGAAGTTTAGAGACAGCCAGGCCTTTACATCTGTCAAACAGGCCATGAGAGTGTCCAGACCGTCTGAATTAAATTTAAAGGCAGATAAATTTGGCTGTCATCAGCATAACAATGGAATGACAGTCCATATTTCCTAATAATAGAACCAAGTGGGACCCAAAATGGATCCCTGGGGAACCCCACAAGATTAAAGAGCATCACTAGAAATGTATTCACCAATGTTAACTCAAAATAGTGCAAACATTTTTTTTAAATAAAAATAACTGAATGCTTAAATTAATTTATTAAAATAATTAAATAAACTATTAAAAATAAATAAATCATCTAACAGTACTAATCATTAGAAAAAAAGTAAGAATGTAATATAACAAAAAGTAAATACTCAATATTTTCCAAATAATATTTTTACACATATTTATAATATTAATTTTACAGCATAAATTGGGCCTTATGAATATGCAGGGTGCCATTTTAGAATTTTTGGTCCCTTGCATGAGGATGATCATATTTGGGGGACTGTGGTATGTAAAAAAAAACCCTGGCCTAAACAACTCAATTTGTGATTATTTTAGGAAATAGCCTGTATTTAAACATTATTTTACTGCTTGTAAGGCAAGAATCACTATTACTATTGCTCATACTTAGGGCTAGAGATTTGAACAAAACCCAAACACCAAGTTTAATACCTCACATCATGCAGCTTGTAGACAGTGCTAATACTTTTCTAAATGATCAGAGTCAGACATATGATTTTCACTTGGCAAACAATAATGAGACTGCAGAATGTCTGGACTCTGGAATGGCTCATGTGTTCGATCCGTGTCCGTGGCAGTGCCTGGTAGGGGTTATCTGATGCTGGTGGTCTGATCTTTTAAGTGCTGTGTGCCCTTTCACCAGTAACCTTGAGCATTAATCAAGTGTTGTTGGTTAGCATTCCCAAAGTGCTTTGACTCTACACAATGCTGATGTTTGTTAAAGATCAGAGTGGAACCCTGAAGGAAAAAATGTAACACGTTATTTGTATGTAAACTATTAAAGCTATTCTTTTATTATTCTGTAAGGCAAAATTGCTAATACAATTGAGCTAACTCTTTTATCCAAAGTGACTTACAGAAAAACAGTCATGGAAATGGTCCCTTTGGAGCAACCTGGGGTTAATTGCTTTGTTCAAGGGTAGAATGGGGATAAAATTAAATTAGGATCTCAGTAACTCTCATATAGGTGAAAAACCTCCAACAACCCTATGACAGAAACTCGGACATTTTGCTTAGAAATACAACATTTTAACTGTTAAGACATGCTAAGACATGTGACATTTGCTTTAAAATAACAGACTTTTAATGGTAACTCTATCTCATCCTTGTGTACACTGTAAAAATGACCGTGATTTTAACAGTAAAAGACTGTAAAAATGCTGCGGTGAAAAACTGTCAATTGGTTTACAGAAAGTTTCTGTACTATATACGGTGAATAACTGTAATAGATCTAACGGTACATTTAATGTAATTTTACGGTAAAATATCGTCAAATTCACAGTTTTTGGAAGTGAAAAATAATTCATTGTAAAATTTACAGTGAAAACCCGTAAATTGACATTCCCACAATTCCCTTCGTGACACTTCACATTTGATATATTTTTGTTGAAATTACTGTGTTTCTTCTTAGTTTTTCTCATTTTTTTCTAATCAGTTATGTACATTAGGGTTTTATGTTACATCTAATGTTGTTAAATTAATGTTTATTGCATTTTTAAAATTTCATGCATGTTACCATGTTGGTGTTTAGTGTGTGTGTGAATGACACTGTGTGCACCTTCTATATGTTAGTGTTGTCCTTCTCAGCTTGTGGAAAAGCTGCTTGTGATGAACTTTGATTCATCATGTGACTCTTATCACCACTGTGTTTTGTGACTGTCAGTATATTATAAAGTTACAAAACAGATATTAGTACTTCATTAGGTTGATAAATTAACATTATATCAGTTAATGAAATACGTTATTTTACCGTAAATTTAACAGATTTTTTTTTTACGTTGCTACTGTATTTTTTACGGTAAAGTTCTGGCAGCTACAGCTGCCGTTTTTTTACCGTAAATTGTACTGGGATTTTTTTTATAGTGTACTGAGACTTGTTACCGCTATAGAGCAACGCAAGAGTGCATGTTAAACGTTAAAAATTTAACATATTTTAATATATAAAAAAATGTGAACACATCAATTTAATATTTAATATTTTAAAACATAAATTTAACATATTTCAAATATGCATGTTAAAAATGTATCCCCATTCTACCCTTGAACACTTGCAAATGCATTGTCTAAAAGTTAGTGTTGCTTTCCATACAGTACTTGTGTAAGGGTTTTAGTTATAATTCTCGCCAGAGAATTCTTGGTGTCTGTGTCTGTTTGTGGATATTGATTTCAGATTGGAATGATTCATTGACATTGGGGGTCTTTCCCATGTCAGCACTTCCTGATATTGTGTGTCAGTCCCATGAGGTGTATTTACAAGACTTGAAAAACCAATATAGATACAATGCTAGTCATATGTATATAAGATACAGCCATTCCCTCAGGCCAATTTGAAGGTTAATGTGTTTTGACAATATTCTTGACCCCACATCTCAATGACTATTACAGCTTTAAATTAGGAGGTGCCGCTGGATTTGACTTTTAGACATTAGACTTTTTTTTTAAATAATAAATTATGTAATTTCTGTGTAACAAACATCATCAAATGGAACTGCAAAAATTAGGTTTCCAAACCACTCCCTTCTGCCATTATTTAAAAGAAGAGATAGCCCCGCCCCAAACTCACACCATTGGCTGAGGCACTGTTGCTATGTTGAACTGGACAGGAATGCGTTCAATTTTGATTTAATGTTTTCTTGAGTGCAATGATACATGTAAATTTGAGTTCAAATATCTGTGACAAAACCCTCTGTATTTCATAAAGAAATACTTCTGTATCACATTACAAGTGTCAAACTATGAGAGAAATTTGCCGAGACAGTTTCGGCAGTCTGTTCTGTTAACACACAATGACGCCTCAGCTTCTTTGCAGTAACTCAAAAATAGTGTGAGACTACAAAAGGTCACCACATCTCACTGTGGGTTTTGTGGAGCATAAAATGAACTTAACCCATCACAGGCCCATACCATAAGCGGCTATTAAAACACCATCAAATTCACACCTTAGTAATTCCAGCCATATGTGGAGAGCAAGAGCAATTTCTTCGACATAGATAACAATTACTTTCAGCTTCAAATCCTGCTTTAATTTGGCAGGGGGGAAATGTCCACAGCAATACAGGGTTTATCATGCAAAACCAGTTAGCACTGACGCTGGGAAAAACATTACTGGAGATATTTTTTTGGGGGGTGTGTATTGAGTTTCTCCGGCCAGGGTTGTATAATGAAATAACTGGCCCGGATAGAAAAAAACCCTGAAGAGATGTGTGGAGTTAATGGGCTTTTCATGCAAATGAGGGATGGCTGAATTAGCGAGGGTGCCCACGGATGCATTCAGGAGAGAAGATCGGCTTTGTTCGGAGCCAGTGCCGTTGAAACCTTTTATCCCATGCCGTTAGCTAACGATGGATGATCGCACTAAGCTATAACATGAGCTTGTCTGATTAACCAGCAGAATCGGTGTCTTTATTCATGTCAGATGGGAGGTGCTGTTTAAAAGTGGAGTTACATCCTGAATTCAAATGTCAGAATATTTCATAGTAGTGATGTGGAATGCTATCAGTCGGGGCAGCCGTGGCCTAATGGTTAAAGAGTGAAGGTGATGATACACAGGGCAACAGCGACGTTGCTTGAGTACTTTCCCCATTGAGAATGGGCAACAAAGTTCGATCTAAAGTATCCAGATAGAAAGTTGTTGCCCATTCTCAATAGGAAAGATCCCAAGCAACATCACTCGGCAACACTGCCCACCAACATTGCTCAAAAAGTTGCCGGTGTATCATCACCTTGAGTTTGGTAACCCGAAGGTTGTGGGTTTGATACTCAATCCGGTTGTTAAGTCTGACGTCACGCGGCAGCGCTTCTGGGTCCTAACGCTCTATCTCATACCACAAGAAAACAACAAATGGTGCTAATATACATACACGATGTGGTGTAATACTACAAAAAATATATAATTATAACCTTTATCTCCATACCAAAATTCCAGATGGCCAGACAATGATTCATCTTTTATAAATCGTTAAAATATCAATATCTGTGACGCTGTAAGCACGGAGACTGTTGTGTAGACTGTAAGTATTGTAAGTAAAATGAATAAATAACGCTCATAAATGGCCGTTGATGGCATTCTCAAGTGAAACGAGTTGAGGCTTGGACCCGGAAACGGCTTTCCTTACGTCACGACTTAACAAGCGGATGCCGACAGGAATTGAGCAAGGAATCTAATCACTCCCCGGGCGCCACAGCAAAATGGCTGCCCACTGCTTCGGTTGTGTCCACGGTTTGTAGTGTGTGTGTATTTACTACACACTACTCCAAATGTGTATGTACTAACTTGGATGGGTTAAATGCAGAGGACACATTCTGAGTATGGGTTTCCATACTTGACCTTCACATGTCACTTAACTTTCACTTTAACTTTTTTTTTTGCAAAACTCCAAAAACTTACCTAAACATACAATTCACTGTAGTTTCCAATTGAAATGAACACTGGTGGGAGTAAAACACCGACAATTTACCTCTTACAGCATTGCACTTGTGATGCAATGCACTAAGGTAACAAACAGTCACATGAAACATGAGTCACAATAAAAGAGCTTAAAGACATGAAAAATCATACTATGCGTTTTTAATCTTTATATATATATATATATATATATATATATATATATATATAAAGCAAATGGTTACAGTATGTTTAGGGTAAGGTTTTGTGTAAGTAGCCACTTTTTCTAACGCTACTCCCCGGGCATTTAATTTCCAAAGTACTGCCTTGTTAATTACAACAACAACCCACATAAAATGTTGCCATATTCATGTTCATCTGTTTCAGATAAAACTAAGGCTATGTTCACACTGTCAGTCCAAATCCAGTATCTGATTGCAATCTGATCTAAAATTATTGACTGTCCACACTGTGTCTCGCAACTGTTGTGTATCCAATGCCACTCTTTCGTTTTCCAGAATATCTGTATTGGTTTCTATTGCAATGACATTGCTTTGGTAGATATAATCCAAAAACAACAACAATGCATAATGGAGGGTTTGGAATACAGATGTTGTCTTATTTATAAAATGACAATGTGTAGCAGAGGCAGAGGCAGAAATGTCTCCTACAAAGGTATGCGTGGCTTTATTCTGTGCTGTTGTCTCGGCTGGTTTCAAAACATATCTCCGTTATTTTGTCATTTTCTGCTTGTACAACCTAGTTTTTGCAGCAACTTTCAGCATGCTTCCTATAACAACATCTGACATGTTTACGTTTTACGTGGCGTGTGAAAGTCACATAAACCATGCGAAATCTGATCCGAGCAGTCAGACTGAAACTAATTTCCAGAAATGCGATTTGAATGATTTCAAACCACATACTGTATCAATGTAGCTCGAAACGGATTTGTAAAAATTGCATTTCATGTGATTTTTTTTTTTTGCTCTTCGCACTTGCTAAATCTGATGGGATTTCAATCGGATATGCACAAAAAATTAGATTTGGACTGACAGTCTGAACAAGGCTTAAATTTGCCTTTAGCGCCACACTGAACTTTGAAAAGTGTTGCGAAACATGCAAAGGGCAACAAAATATAATTTTGTAGAAAAATCACCACAGGCACATTTTTCCAATTAGCCTGGGTTGATCAAAATTGTCCCTAAATACTTTTTAAATATACATCCATTTTTGTGTTTATCAGTGCATGTTATTGCAAAAGGGGGGAAAAAAATGCTTATTGTAATCTTTTACCAAAAAAAAGACTTTCTTTTGGTTGACATCTCCAATTCCTCATACAGAGACCACTTTTTTACAATTCAATCAATTCTCAGTGGATAAAATCAAGTCCTGCCATGCATTTTTACTCCTTGAAAATCCTGTTTCACCCAGAAAATGTCACATTACAGGAGTAAAATGCAATTATTTGGTTGTGAATTGTCTGAGAAGTTGTGTGTGGTTGTGTCTAACTTTAAAAAGAGACAATGTGAATTATATAACAACCACAATCTCTTTCGGTCGACTACACAGAATAAGCAGCAAAACATAACAAGAAAAAATGTGCATCTCTTTCTCACTCTCACACACACACACACACACACACACACACACACACACACACACACACACACACACACACACACACATCTCTTTCCTTTCATCCCCTATCCATTTCTCTGCATTATTTTACTCCGTTTAAAATTGCACCCGCTTCCGTCTTGCCAAGCCTGAATTGATTTTTTAGGCATTCAAAGCCTTTCACCCCTCTGAGTCTCTGTTGTGCCAGCACACAATGTAGTTTGCATATGACTAATCATCTGCCGTGTTTATATGTAATCTCATATCATTTCTGGCCATGTCCCCTGTTTTCTATCTTCTTCTCTCCTTTCCTCTCCCTCTCTCACCTTCTGGCTGTTTCGCTCTTGTGAAACTCAAAACAGATCTACCTTTGTTCAAAACACATGCAAATATCCCAGGCGTTCGCTAAGATGGACAGGGACTCTTGCAATTGTGTGTAAGAGTACCTAATGTTTCACATAAGTGTCTGTGGGCGGCATTCTCAGTGGTTCTCAAATGGTGGGTCGTGACCAGGTATTACAATAATGCTAAATGCAAATAACGAAATGCAGCTTAACATAAAATTGTGCATATAAAGCACAGCAAAATAAGTATGCTTTTAAAAGGGAGAAGGAAATTGCTGTAGGTATTTTGGTGCAAATTCATCTGCAAATTTTGAGTATTTGGCCCAGTATTTGTTCCGATCTGGTAAATCCCACTTCTGATGCTGTTTATGCTTCTACAAAATTGTCAAGTTTCCCATTTAGCCTATGTCAAGTTAATTATTTTGCATATTGTTGGGCCTTGAGTTGATGCTGAAATCAGCCTAAGCTTGACTAGCTGAAAATTAGCCAAAACCCATCTAAAACCAGCCAACAGACCACCAAAGGCCAGCAAAGCAGCTTAGGTTGGTTTAACAATCTAGCATCATGGTGAGTTACCACTCAATGTCTAAATGTATCATCTGAACCCTAAAGCAAAGCCAGTTGAGAACTGCTGTGGACTATAGAACAGCTCTTTTTATTGCAGTTTTATTGATGCAGATATGCAGTATTAAGTATCAGACCTTTTAGTAGGCAGAGATGAGATGGATAACACATCTTCTTTTCTCCCGGTTGACTGCTGTCTTTGGGGTTGAATATAATTGTTTTGAATCCTCCAGGGCAGTGACTCGTCATTCTGAGACGCATTGCTCCCGTGATGCTCTGTTCTCACTGCATTATTAGCAATATAAATCTGCAAAGAGGTGAAAAGGCATGATCATTCTCAGCTCTGCCTACATAGTAATGCAGAAATTGTACAACATAACCATTAAGATCAAAGGCGAGTAGAGCAGGAAACAGGGTACTTTGGAGGCTTATAGTATCTAGCAGCATTTCAGCCTCAGGCCACGTCCACACAGCGAGAGAATACGGTTGTAAGGCCGTGTGTCCACCAGAGAGTTTTTAGCCAGCTGAAAACGCTAGGCGCTCTGCTTAAAACGCCCGTCTTTGAGCGCTTGAGAGCGCTTCTGCTGCGCAGCGTTTTTTTCCGTTGAGACGCTTTGTTGCTATGATACGGAATATCCGCGTCACTGTTACTTATAACTGATTTTGCAGGTAATTTTTTTCAGGCTTAAAATGTTCACACAATGTGGATTTACTTGCTATGTATGTTCGGAGACCAGTAATATTAATTTCTCATCCATTTTGTTTCTGTTTGTTGATGTCGCTGTACAGCAAGAATGTGACAGTTGGTCGGAGTTGTATTTGTTCCGCCCCTCCTCCACTCTGATTGGACGGCTGGCTAAAAAGTGACAGTGATGAGCGCAACGTTTTACTCAAAGTTGAACATTCTTCAACTCGAGGCGACCGGTAAAAACGGCCTCGTTACGCTCTCGGCGTTTAAAAAACGCGGCGCTCCCATTGAAAACAATTGAAAAAGTACGCTCGAAGCTGGAAAAAACGCTTAGGTGGACACACGGCCTAAGTCCTTAATACGATTACGATTAAACAAACACACCTGTAAATTTTCAGGACTCACAACCACATTCTCAGAAAACATACTCTGTGTGAATGAAACCAAAGTCCCTTTCAAGGAAAGTCTGTTCATTTGGCGGCCATTTGTAATGCCTCCTGGCAGCTATTTTGGGCATCCAAGACCAAGTCCTATCTTTTTGAATGGGGGAATCCTGAAATCTAAAAAAAAAAACGCTTGACGAACTCACAATTAAATAACATATTTCAAATCAGCAACAAAATCTGACGAACTGTCCCATAAATGTTGTTTCTTATGCTCAAATAGCATTAAAATTTTATTTTCAGGCTAGACGAGCCAATGCACACGTGTAGTTCAGGTTTCTTTGGGAACCAGAGCTTCTAAAGGCAGTTGCAGTGACGCAATGACTTTATCAATCAGCGATTGGCTCTTTTACTTAGAATGCGGGACGTATTCCGCCATATTGCGCGTTGCAGTTTTGAACTGTCTTTCTATATCTATAGTCTTTGACGAAACCGAACTGGACAACTAGTTGTCTGAAGGACTTGACAGATGAACTCTTGCTTGATTGGACTGAATTCACTGTTCGCAAAGACCCGCCCCCTTTATTTTGTTAGTACGTTCGTCGAGTCGCGCCACACATCATGTTCTCACTCAGTGAAAAATACACTGTGGAGCAAAGAGGACACTGACAACGCGTCGACAGACAAGACAGAGCAGGTTACTTTTGATATGAAACAAAGTCTCAAATTTCACATTTTGTAATTAAAAAAAATGTAAACAATAAATACCATTTTATGGCTCTTCAATGTGTCATGACAGATCTGGCGAGTGCTTTGTCGGACAAAATAGCGGATTCGGCGTTATGATTGGTTATATCGCATGTCAATCAAATTCCCGGCAAATGGTCCATTGGAATCTTATAATTTTTCAGTTTTATGGATGTAATCATCTTTGATAACACTTTCGCTATGGTTACTGTACTGGTAAAAGAATACGGACTACACATACACACACTCAAGACGCTTCTATAAGTAACTGTTTGAACAGGACAATTTGAGACTCACATCTCTAAGTATATGCGGTTGTCAATCCAGTGTGAACGTACAGTAGATACGTACATATTTTTTGAGTTATCGACAAATTGAAATTAAAACGTACCCAATTTACTTTCTTAATAAATGTGACAGATTTTATTGTGCACGATTCATCAGTGCATATTATTCATACAAGAAAAAAAAAAATCATAATATTTCATCAAAATGTAAAAAAACTTTGAAATGTTCTAATGATGAAATCACATGGCCCTGTGGGAAAAATAATAATATTAAAAATACAGATAGGCCTTCTACCTTTTAAAAGTGAGTTTGATAAGATCTTTTAAATATTTTTTTTATTATTTTATAAAGAAGTCTGTTATACTAAGCAAGGCTGGATTTATTTGATAAAAAAATGCAGTAAAAACAGTAATATTGTGAAAAATTATTACAGTATAAACTAGGGAAGCAAATCTATCATGAAAATCTATTTTATTATATTTCAAATTGAATTTATTCCTGTGATGACAGAGTTTTTAGCAGCCATTGTTCCATTCATCATTCTGTTTTCTCAATGTGCATAATAGTGATTTCTGTTACTCAGCAAAACACCATCCTGTGCAAAAAACAAGAATCTTTAATGAAACCACTGACCTTTTTCCTCCTTGTGTTCCTCCTTCAGATTTTTCATATGACGTATGACCTGGCGAGTGCAGTGGTAAGAATCTTTAATCTGATTGGCATGATGTTGTTGCTGTGTCACTGGGACGGATGCCTGCAGTTCCTGGTGCCTCTCCTGCAAGACTTCCCTCCTGATTGCTGGGTGTCCTTAAATGGTATGGTTGTAAGTATTCAAAACTTTTCATTACTATTTTGCAATTTTATTTCGAACCAAACATTGGATCAGGTCAAAATGATAATTTAATCAGTGAATAAGAAATGATTTAGGGAAAAAAAAAAAAAAAATTTCTCTAAATGTTTAACTGCTCTTCATTAAGAAACTTAGTAATGACAGTAAATACATGCTGCGTTCTCATAGTGTCAGAATTACCGTAATTACGAGATGACAACTCAGATTCTACTCTGAATCGTTCACACGATGGGACTCAGAAATTGCTCGTTTCTATGGCAACTCTCATGGATCCAAGGGTGGCATTGTTGGTTATGACAGCAAAATATTTAATCACTACATAAATTCACCTCCTGCAAAATACAGAAGAACAAAGAAAGCACCTGGCAATTCTGGTAATATTAAAATGCCACATCAAACAGAAGTATGTGTAGCGGTCGTTACCTAACTACCCTGTTGTCCATCATCTGCTACCCCCCTGTTCATTCACTGATTCTCTGATGCATGCAAAACTGAAAAGCATTAATCATTAAATCATTTTTGAGGCACTTAGTAACAAATAAACTATTTCACAAACAGAACTATATAGTTTTTTTTTTTTTAAGAAATTAGTACCTCAGCAAGGATACATTAAACATATCAAAAGGGTCAGTAAAGAGATTTATAATACAAAAAAAAAAAAAAAAGGTTTATTAAATTATTAAGCAGCTTCTTTGACCAGGAAATCTTCAGTTCATTTCTTCTGTTCAGTCCGTCAAGGTCAGACGTCTGCGAGTGAAAACATGAACACGCTGGAAAGCCCCTTCATAGCAGAAAATTAAGTTGTAATTCAAACTGAAAGAGACACTGACAGTTTTTTCATGTTTACTGTAAAGCTGCTTGCTTTAAAAACAATCTATTGAATAAAGTGGTATATAAATAAACATGACTTTACTGAAGTGCTGAATTGCAGAGTTCATGCAAACATCCACTTTGCTATGATCACCTGCTTTCTTTACTCTTTTCTCACCACTGTCATTTTTGTTGTATGTTTATTTTGTTGTTGAAAAGAAAAGCATGCAGCATTAAAATATTCATCAAACGCCGCTCTCAGCAGTGTGGGTGGCGTCAGGATGTTTGCCAACAGCATACTGCTGCTTAAGTATTTTGAACTTCTTTTTACCCCACAACGAAGGACAAAAAAGAACTTTGCAGTGTTGAGGAAAGTTACTTTTAAAAGTATTGCATTACAATATTGTCTCCATAAAAAAGTAACTAATTGCATTACTCAGTTACTTTTTATGGAAAGTAAGGTGTTACGTTTTTCTCATCTTGGCCTTTTCGTTTGTTTGTTTGTTTTTATAACAAAAAAGTTCTATTTTTGACAAATGTAAATGTCCTTTCACACCAAAAGTGAAATGAATAAGCCTCAGGCAGAAGGAAATGCAAATTCACACCTGAACAGTAGAGGGTGCAGTTCAGACAAACAAGCCATTCTGGAATACAGAAGTATAGGATGCAGGAGAAGTAAATGAATAAATGTATGCTTACATTTAGTCTAAAACTACAATAACCATCATGTTTACACAAGCACACACAACGTCTCGGCACTTACTCACGATTTCTCTCAACATGGGGACAGGAGAGGTGTTAGTCAAAACATGGGAAAACAAAGTAACTTGCGATACTTATTTGAAAAAGTAACTGCGATATTTTGTTGTAAATTTAAAAGTAATGCATTACTTTACTAGTTACTTGAAAAAACTAATCTGATTACATAACTCGCATTACTTGTAATGCGTCACCACCAAGTAGGTGAATTGAAAGCTGTAATGTGCATTGACAAAACTTTAAGATGTTGAATGTCAAAGACTACTTAACTAGCTAGCCATTACTGTTAAACCGCTGACATTTTGGTGCTTTTACATAACGACACTACAGTCAAGTGGGAAAGTTGAGTGAATCCAGAGTTTTAAACTTCAATTTGTTTGACAAAGTCATGAACGGACGTCAACTTACACAACGCGATTACACCAGTTAGTCAGAATATGTTCTAAATGAAACAACCCTGAGCATATGAATATTTGGACTTGCACGTCCCATTACTGTTAAAATCCGAGAGGCACTGGGCAGAACATTTTATACTTGACCTTTATCAAACGAGAGCTGTTCAGCTAATCAGGACAGATGGCTTGCTGTAGTTTTTCACCGCACATCATGTTGGTGCTAAATGGATGTTAAAATGCCAAGACTATTTTTTTTTTTTTTCCTTCTCCCAGCTTTACGAATGAGTTCAACCCATATTCCAGGTCAAATTGCAGTGCTGGTAAAAGCATTAGGCTTTTTTAGTTCAAGGCCAACTGTGTCACACTGTTTCAGGAAGTCAGATTTCTCTGATTCCCACTAACAAAGATTATGCATTCACTTTGAAAGCATGCGCAGCAATCAGCAGACGGCATGTGCAGATCTCTTTGCATATTCTTCTGAGCCTGTAAGCTTGGCATCACATTAGATAACAGTCTTGGTTGGTGGTAGGGTGGTGATATGGCTGTTCGTGGTTATGCAACCATATCCTCCCCCCTCAAGTGCTACAGGGCTCAATCTAACTTTGAGGTGCTCTGTGTGATACTGTGGGCCCCTAGGCTCTGGAGGGCCTTACCGGGAATCATTGATATTTGTGTTTTGAAATGTTGCGAAACCTCTGGCTATACTGAACGTGACATTTCTGGCAAATTAAAGACACTGTGATGAGCGTCATTAAAAATTACAGAAAACAAGTCCTTTGTTATAGCTGTAATGTTTACAGGAAGTGACATAACTGTGCTCCAGATATGTACTTTTTTTTTTTTTTTTAATTCTAAGCAAATTTCTCTCATCTTTGCTCTCTGAGCTCAAGAAGAGGTCAAATGCTGGTGGTGTTTTTACTGCAGTTGGATGCGATAGGAGGTTGAAATTGCCCCTTGTGGCTTTGATTTCAAATACTAGCCTCAGGTTCCTGTATTTTCTTTTAAACAGAGAATAGGAATATACTGCAGCACACACACACGCTTAATTTCACAACCTACTGGGCTGCCTATCTAGACAGCATTTTAAGAGACCATATGAAGGCTGTTCCACAAAAAGTATACCTTCTTTTAGCCAGATTTGGCATGCATACTTCAGTTAAGTCAATCTCAGAATGCAATGCACCAAACTCACCTTCTGGAAAGATCCCACTTTTAAGCCTAGAAGTCATAAATGTGCATGCAGGTGAAAAAAAAAGTTGATGTGATGGGCATTTCTGTATCGCTTCAGCAAAAACTGATAGATGTTTTATCACTAATGTAACAAAATGAAAAGTAAACGATGCGCATTTGGTATATAACATATATATATATATTATCTATCTTGCCTGCGTAGCCACAGAAATTGATAGGAAATGTAATTTTGTCCCACAAAAAAGACTTCATAAACCAAATGACTAGCTTTTTAGTGAGCTTTACAGATAATCTTCATTAACAAATCACAGAAACATCAGAATGACGTACATTCTCTTATGCTCTCCAAGGCATGGATTCATGTGATCAAAAATAGGATTCTGAAATATTACTACAATGTAAAATAACTGCTTTCTATTTTAAAATGTAATTTGTTCTTGTGATGGTTTAAGCAGCAATTACTCCAGTTTTCAGTGTCGCATTATCGGTGTTGACAATTATCAACAATATTTTTTGTGGAAACCGTGATACATTTTTTTCAGGATTCTTTGATGAATAGAAAGAACAAAGTTCAAAAGAACAGTCTTTACTGTTACCTTTGATCTATTTAATGAATCCTTGCTGAATAAAAGTATTAATTTCTTTCCAAAACCGCACATTCTAGTCAATATTTACAATTAAAATATTCCAATTTCTGTGCCACTAGTGTCACCACATGGAAAACAATGACAGTGACACAGTGTTTTCAAAATGTTCTGTGCGCTCATCTTCTAAATACGATCATTCCAATATAACTTGAAATTGTCTCTTCTCCAAGACCATTGTCACTTCATCAATCAAACATGCACATCCTCCATGACAATTGAATGAAGATCGCTTAATATTGTAAAACAGTCAATTGTTCTAAGATTCATTCTCTTAATAAGAGCTTTTGTTATAAAGTCATCAATTTTGCAGGTGTTTTGATGCGACATTTCCTCAGCGAGGGGTTTCTAAACAGATAGAGATGCACCACCTCCTCCTTTCTGTAAATTATATCAAGACTGCATCATTATTTTCCATCTGTCTCATTCCTCTGGGCTTTGTTCAGATAAATGCCACAACCAGACATTCATAACAGAAACAAACAGAAAATCAAAAGGCAAGGGAAGCGTTTTGTTTTACTTTTCTGTACCATATAAGACTCATCAATTTTCATGTACCTTCTTAGTCTAGGTGCATTATCATCTCTCTCTCCCTCTCTCTCTCTCCTTCCCTGAGTGACTTTGTGTGACTTTGAATCAATGACCTCCCTGTTTACCTCTGCACCACTTTCTCCTCCCCAAAAAAATCAATGCAGATGAAAAATGAGCAAAGATTCCCGGTGCTGTCTTTTCCCCATGCACGGATGGGGGTCCCAGAGGGAGGTGGTGGCCCTGCTGCTTAGTAATTCAGGGTTTAGACGGGCGAAAAAAAGAAGAAGCTATAATGCCCTGGCGGGGGAGTGCTAATTGGGACATTGAGTCTGAGCAGACAGGAGGCGACACCGACTGTGTTACTGGCCAGGCTGTCGGGTTAATTTAGCCATCAGAGAAGTTAGCGTTGCAGGACTGTCTGGGGATCTCGACATGCCTCCCTCAGCAGGATCCAAACTAAGTGACTGTAACTTTAAACCACTGTATAACTCAATATTTGAAAAATTGATAGTAAAAGATGGGTCATATTCCAAACCTGTTGCATATATTTTTCCCAAAAGTCCAAGTTTCCTGCACTAAAACAGTCATGAACAGTGCTGCTGGTAAAGCATTACAAGTAACAAGTAACCTTTGAGACAAGTCATTTCACTCGGCGGCCATCTTTGAAACGCCTCTCGGGCATCCTGGGCATCATGCAATCTCTTTGAATGGGGAAACATAAAATTCTCCAAAACTGTATGCCAACCTTATGTTTAAATTTCATATTTGAAATCACCAATGAAATCTAACAACAACCGGCTCATAAATTTAGTTTCTAAACGCTCGAATCATGACAGAAAAAAATATTTTTCAGGCTGGATCAAGCTAATGCGCATGCGCAGACCTAAATGCACGTCTCTTTGGAGGCGCGCGTCTGACTGTTTCTATAGAAACCGGTGATTGTAACGGCCGCTGAAGTGACGCAATGACTTTACCAGTCAGCCAGAAGGCTGGACTTATTCCGCCATATTGCGCGTTACACTTTCTTCCATTCAATACAATACGAGTGACACGTCTTGTGTTATTCTTTAGTCTTTGACGCAAGTTAAGTAATCAGATTACTTTTTTCTTAAGTAACTAGAAAAGTAACACATTGCTTTTAAATTTATAACAAAATATTTGAGTTACTTTTGTGTGTGCTGTGTAAACATAATGATTATTCTAGACTAGCTCTCAACTAAATATGAGCATATTTTACTCATTTAATTCTACTCCTGAGTCCTATTCTTCTGTATTTCAGAATGGCAGCACAGAGGAAAGGCTTGTTTGAGCAGCGCCCTCTATTGTACAGGAGTGAATTTGCATTTCCTTCAGCCTGAAGCTTATTTATTTCACTTTAGGTGTGAAAGGACCTATAACTTTTTTGTTGTTATTAAAATAAACTGACAGCCCAGCCGAGATGAGAAAAAGTATTACAAAAGTAACATAACGCATTACTTTCAATAAAAAAGCAACTAAGTAACGCAATTAGCTATGGTAACACAATATTGTGATGCATTACTTTTAAAAGTAACTTTCCCCAACACTGGCCATGATTCATGTCAGAACTGCCCAAATTATAAGTTTCTAACTAGTAAAAAAAAAAAAAGTTAAAATCTTAGCTACAGTATATTGGCTACGTACATTATTTTAAAATTTAATTTATTCCTGTGATGCAAAGCTGAGTTTTCAGCATCATTACTCCTGTCTTCAGTCAGTGTCACATGATCCTTCAGAAATCTTTGCTGATTGTTTCAGGATGAATAGAACGTTCACAAAAAACAACATTTAATGTAAAAAAAAAAAAAAAAAAAAAAAAATAGAATAACTCACTTTTGAACAATTTAGTGCATCCTTGCTGAATAAAAGCATTTGTTTCTTTTAAAAAAAAGAATGACCTAAAACATTTGAATGGAAGTTTATAATGAAGATTTTTAATATAAATGTGCCTAAGTGTCACCAAATAGAGGATTAGTTTTCAGAACATATCCATACTGTAGATGTCTATATAATGATTATTGTAATTTATTGCTTGATAAATTAATGTCATGCATTATAGAACAGTATAAAATTCATTCGAAAATCTTTTATGTACTTGAACAAGTATTAAATCATGTATTACGCAAGCTTTTAACCTACTTTTCAATACAACAAAAAAAAAAAAAGAGAGAGAGAGAGAGAGATTTAGTGGCCTCAAAACAGCAAGCGTGGTCCCTCTGAGAAGTTTTGAAGTGCATTTTTCCATCAGTCAGTGTCCACTCAATACTCTTGGAGTGGAATGTACAATGATAGTAACAGGACCTAGGTGTGACATGGACCACAGAGAGAAGATTCACAGGCTTTTACCACCCGGTCAATTCACAACAGGATTACTTTTACTAATCACAGGGATTTTATCTGATCTTCAGAGGATTTTTATTAATGTTTTAATGAAATATATATATGTATATATATATATATATATATATATATATATGTATATATATATATATATATATATATATAGTTTGTATATATATGTGTGTATATATATATATATAGTTTGTATATATATGTGTGTATATATATATATATATATATATATATATATATATGTATATATATATATATTTATATATATATATATGTATATTTATATAATGTGTATTTATGCATTATAATTACTAAAATTTTATAATAAAAAAGTATAAACTATAAAAAAATAACCAAAATGACAATCATTTAAACAGTTTTTGCTACTGTACCTTTAAATCCTCTGTCTGTTGCTGACCCTCCTGTTAATGTTTTTAATGTTAGAGTATGTCTAACTAGTACAATATTTTGTTCAAATGACCAAAACAAATAGCTTTCCAAATTTTGCATTTAAGTTGATTGATGCTCATGATGAGTACATTCAAAGCTAATTTATTCAAAGTAATTTCCTCACATAGATTATATAAAAATGATAATTATGCTTAGAGTTTATTTACTTGAGTTTTCAGTGTGTACTTACAAAGGATATGGAAGAGTGATTATGAACCTGCGGCAGCAGCCAAACCAACAGAGGTTTTGTGGGAAACGTTGTCCATAAATCACGTTTCTAACACGAGTGCTCTGCGATAACACAATGCAAAGAGGAAACATCAATAACTATAATTGTTTTCCCACATAATAAATAATAAATTAGTTTTTAATTGAATGATGTGTTGCAAGCACAAGTTCCTATGTACATGCGACTCGATCATGAATTTTGCATTACTGTCCGTTCTGCACTACTGCAGCAAAACATTAATGAGATGCTTCATTTTGATCTTTTGTACATAAAATAATCCACATCATCCCTGTGGATGTCTATAAATCATTTGAATACAGCCCTCTGGGATTTTCTCTGGGATGGCCTCAATGTGATCTACATCTCTCTCAGCACACGCTGTCTGATGCTACCTGATTGGTTCACGCTTGAATAGCTGGATAGTAACAGGGCTTGTGTGGGTGTGTGAGAAGGGGGGGGTATAATAAAACATTTCCTACACACCTTTAGACAACACTCACCTCATGTAAAGACAAAAGATTGGTTTAGTAGTCACACTAAAAGCCCGCTGGCCTCTCCAAGAGCCTTTTAATCAGGTCTTGTTTTGTATTTTTAATCTTCCGTTTCATTGGCCGTGGCCGTATTTCTCTCGTTTAAACCATTACTTCAAATGCCAGTCTAAACTGTAAGGGCATTATGTATGTTACCGTTGCACGAAATCATGACTATTGCTTCTGCTATAAATAACCACAGATGCAAAACAACACACACCCCAGAGGGCTTTCTGTGTGTCTGTGGATTGGATGGTTTGTTTTGGTGTGGAAGGTGACGTAATATAGGTTGGGTGTGAGCGATCAATCTGAGAGCTGCGCAGGTTTATCTGTATGTATAACAGGCAACTGGTGATTCACTGTAATCATCAGACATGATAACACCTCGTAAAAGCCCACACAGACTGGAATAGAGCCCACCGATCCAGTTCAGGAAGTAGGAATCCCATTTAATTTCCCCATAGAGAAATTGATTTGTTTAAACCTTTCAAGACAGACCTACAACAGCTCACAAATAAGTCACTTCAAACCATGCAGCTTTCTCTTTTGGTCAAAGCTACGAATGCATGTGACCAGCTTGAATCTGTTGCGAAATCTAAATGGAGAAATCTTTCGCCCTCATGCTAATTTTTTTCCTATTGAAATGATTGGATTGAAGGGGACCTACAGTATTATGCCTCTTTTCACAAGATGTAATATAAGTCGCTGGTGTCTCCAGAATGTGTCTGTGAAGTTTCAGCTCAAAATACCCCACAGATAATTTATTATAGCTTGTTAAATTTGGGTGTGAGCAAAAACATGCCATTTTTGTGTGTGTCCCTTTAAATGCAAATGAGCTGCTGCTCCCGGCCCCCTTTCCAGAAGAGGGTGGAGCTTTAACAGCTCGTGCTTCGGTTGCTCAACAACAACAAAGCTGGAGAATCTCATGCAGACAAAATGAGGATTGTCAGTGTTGGTGTTCAGCCTTACGTTGTTCAACCGGAGTCGAATACTGATGGAGAGACTAGAATGGAACTGGATGTTTCTGAATTGTTAAATGTATGTAGTTGCTGTGGAGTTGATTCAACTTATCAACTAGCATGTGCCGTCATGTTAATCTTTTGTGCAGATCCAGCATTGAATTGACCTTAGTTTGAAGCAGCCCGGCGTAAAATGACATCACATTAGTAGTATAAGCCGTTTTGTTGGCGAGTCATAAGTAACACCGATACATTTCTGTCAAACATAACTTCTGTTTGTGCTAGCATAAAGTAGTAGAGCGTATGGAGTCATCAAGGGGGTCGCACACCGGACGCGTAGCTCAGCGCAGCGTCGCACCACGTCTTTAAAATTCGAACGCATTGTTTTCTATGAGAGTACGCACACCGGTGGTGACATTCGGCGCCTGTCCGCGGCGCCCAGCAACGACTCAGGAAGTTGTTTAAAATCCTGCCGCGCCACAGAGCGCCATGTACATTGTTTTACATTAAATATATATTATATTTCTCTCAAATCGTCGTTAATGTACATACTGACTTCACCCTGTGCTGCAAGATACATTAGTTTCACATTCTAAGTTTAACAGCTTGAAAAAAGTCTAAAATTGTATAATAAACGTAGCTTTCCTTTTGCTTTGTTGTGCCATTTTTCCATGTACACTAACCAGTGCAAAATATTAAAGCATAGGCATGTAACGTTTCCTTGTTGACGTAAAACACTCCCATTGTGGAGCTCTTCTATCAGGAGTTGAGTCAAAATTGAGCTCGCGCGTATATAATGTGTGCGGCCGGTGTGCGATACCTGTGAGTCAGAGACGCGACGCTGCGCGGCGCCGAGCTTCGCGTCCAGTGTGCGACCCCCTTAAAAAAAAAAAGGCAAAGCACACAGAAAGTGAAGCTGCCTGAACCGAAGAAACACATTGCATTACTTAAAAATTCTTACATTTTCTTCATCTGCAGCTTTGCCTTGCTTGCAAAAACAAAATGCCGGTGCTGTGGGTGGAAACGTACAGATTAAGGGGCAGTAATATTAAAATAAGACCCCCTTCCTACGTCAATAGGGGAGCAAAATCTGAGTAGCTTCTTTTTTCACATGCTTAAAAGTTACTGAGTTGTCCTTTTTCATGTTTTCTGGGTTGGTAGATGCTACGGGAACCCAATTATAGCACTTAAACATGGAAAAAGTCTGATTTTCATGATATGTCCCCTCACTTGTTTTGATCCTGAATGAACCAGTGTATTGAATGAATATGTTGAGCAAATGATTGTCTCTTTCAAAAAAAACACTTGTCGCCACCTACTGTAACCTGCAGAAAGTCACAGAAAATAGTATTGTCCAAATGTCCTGTAGTTTCAGATTCAAGAATTTCCATTGCAATGCTTCAGCAATTAGTAGTTCATTTCCTTTTGTCTTTCCTCTGATTTTCTTTTCTTTTTTTCTTTTTTTTTTCTTCATGTCAATGAATTTCTGTCATGTTTTTGAAGAAAATAAATGGTAAAATGTTACTGGAACAAAGACTGCTATAAAAAGTGAACAGTCACTAATGCTTTCAGCCACAGAAATATAAACAGAATAGATTCAGAAAATTATGCACACCTATATATATATATATATATATATATATATATATATATATATATATATATATATATATATATATATATATATATATATATATATATATATATATATATATATATATATATATATATATATATATATATATATATATATATATATATATATATATATATACATTGATTCTGTTCTGTATGCACAAGCACACAGAAGAAAACTCATCCAGCCCATCTAAACAGAACAAGACTCTATAAATCCAGTAATGTTATGTACCCCACAAATTCCTTAAGCCCTCTTATCTTCCGTATATGGCTCTTGATCTTCTGTAATGCTGAATTAAGAAGAATATTATTACTGTACTCTCTAAATGACCCCTGTTTCCTGGAAACGCTTTGAAACTTGTGGCTAGTTAAAGCAATAAGGCGGAGAGAAGCAGAAATATGAACGCGTGTGGCCTTTTTGTAAGTGTGTGTGTGTGTGTGTGTGTGTGTGTGTTAGGAAAAGCCTGAGCCTCATTTGAATTTTTATTGCACAGTAGCTCATCAGGAGAAAAGCCCAGTAGAACAAAGGTGATTTCCAGCTTATTTATAATAAGAAGCGCTACTACCTGACTCATTATCTTGCTGCTTAAACTTCTCACCCACAATGCATGGCATAATGTACACTGTAAGCTCCAATGGTATCCTTCTGTATTCTCAGTCACGATTTTGTTCTAAATGCATGTAAAAGGCCCCGTGTCAATTTAGTTTGCTGGTGGGCTTGGATAGAGGGCGCTGTTTTCCACTTGCCTTTTCTATGGTTGTAGTGTAGCAGCAAGGCTATGTTCGGAATAGGATTCTATTTACTGTTTTTACAGTATTTATACCATGCAAAGTTATGCAAATTTCTGTGTGTAATTAATATTTTTTTAATGCTACAACTAAGCAACTTGAGCACACTGCATAAAATACCATATCCACAATGCAAAGCAGTAATATCAGCTGTTGTATAACATGTGCTGCATCCGAATATGTGTACTTTCATACTATATAGAAGGCAAAAAACCATATGCCACCAGAGAAGTATGTCTGAATTCATAGTATTCACAGTAAACACTGGGAGAAAAGTACCTGGATGACCTACTACTTCCAGCGAGATTCTGAAGTGCACATTCATTCGACACTTTACTGTTCCATAAGGTCACAGGAGAGGATTTATGAATGCCAGTGAAGCGACGCAACTGATGCCGTAGGTCACATGACAGTGACAACATGGCGGATACAGTATATCCGGATTACATTCATTCTTACTATATAGAACATACTTTTTACCGATCACATAAATTTCAAACCATACCAGTATGTGATTTTGGACGTAGAGTTCTTTGATTCATTATTTGATCGGACTAGCAAGAGCATTTTAATAAATTTGGAAATGCAAAATACCTGCAATTATTCACAAAGTTTGCTTTACAAATCATGCAGCTTACACTTTAAAAAATGCTGGGTTAAAAACAACCCAAGTTGGGTTGAAAATGGACAAACCCAGCGATTGGGGTTGTTTTAACCCAACTGTTGGGTTAAATGTTTGCCCAACCTGCTGGGTAGTTTTATTTAACCCAACTATTGTTTGAAAATGACTATGGCTGACTTAAAATGAATCTAAAATTAAATTAAAATGTTCATTTATTAAACATATTAATAAATGTTAATTTTCAAGATATTTTGGGTTCATTTTAAGTAAGCAATACTGTAATTTTTAAACAATAGTTGAGTTAAGTAAAACTACCCAGCAGGTTGGGCAAACATTTAACCCAACTGCTAGGTTAAAACAACCCAATCGCTGGGTTTGTCCATTTTCAACCCAACTTGGGTTGTTTTTAACCCAGCATTTTTTAGAGTGTAGTCATTAGTGACAACACTACGGTTCATCCATTTTCATTACGTTCTACTTTGTTTCCAAAACTACTTAAAGAAAATAATAGGCAGTGTATACTGCACAGTATATGCATACTGTGAGCAATATGCTAGTAATCCATTCTGAACAAAGCAATTCCCAAGGCAATTTTAAATGAGACTATCATAACAAGGAGTCATTTTGCGAGAGATTATGAGAGTAGATAACATTGCAGAAAGCCAAATTAGAAGGAGTAGGAGATCACTAATCCTCTCAGGTTTATGAAAAGTAAATAGTCCTAAATAAAAGGTCTTTGTTTTTCTGACACACGCTCAAGGCAAAAAGGCAGACCAGAATTTGAGGGTCCAGATATTTGGAAATGTCTTTTTCCATTTTCTTATCATGATTACTTTCAAACTGTTTTGAGAGTTTAGCAACTCCCTGAATGGATTACAGCAACAGAAAATGTGAGTTGGTTTGTAAACAATAAAATTATTTTGGCTTGGACTTTCTGGATATGATATATTATTGATTTATGTTAAGCTCCATCAATAGTATGTGTCTTTATTAACAGTTTAGCCGTACATCTACTTGTAAAATCCAGCAAATATACTGAAATATACTGAAACAGGATTTCAAAACATAATACAATACATTTACATTTTTACTGTAAGTGCATGATAGATGCTGTTGATCTAGCTTAACTTGTATTTAATATACAATAGTCTTTTTAACTTTGATTTTAGTCAGTCTCTTGAAATGTGCCAAATCAATAGTTTCTACTTTTATTTCATAAAGTCTCCTTGTTATAGTAATTAATTACCAGATGTAAGGGATAAAACAGGGATCTGTTTGGGAGCCTGTAAAAGATTGCTTTTAATTCTCAAGGGGCCTGTTGAGACGATTGCTTGGCCTTTCGTTTTATCTCACATGTCACTTTAGATAGCTTAGCTGACATCCATCAGGAGACATACTGTGGGAAGAGAAGAGAAAAGGTGAGAGAAGAAGAAAAACAGATAGACAAAAAAGGTAGAAGGAGATAGACAAAGGCAGAAGCAGAAATCAAAAGATAGTGAGAGCTGCTAGCTGAAAATGAACCAAGAAAACAATTAATCGCTGAAACGGCACACAAACATTCAGTTTTCACAAATGAGAGATTGTGGTCTTGTATAAAACAAAACTTGATTTCCCTTTTTTAAAAGAAAATAAATACTGTACATGTATGCATAGTCAGATAAAATACAAAATACCACAGTTTACTATAGTAAAATGCCATGTTTGTTGCATATGCAGTCAAATTTTTTAAATATTTTTTTTTTGTTTATCATTACATTTTTCCCACAGATTTGCGCTAGTAATATCATTAAAATCTTTTTCAATGACTTTTCAATATGCAAATGGAAATGTTTAACACTTTACAATAAAGGTTCCATTTGTTAACATTAGCTAACTGCATTAATTAACATGAACTATAATGACATATACTTCTAAAGCATTTATTCATGTTAATTTTAACATTTACTAATGCATCATTACAATCAAGAGTTGTATCTGTTAATATTATTTTATAGAGCCTAGCTGACATGAACTAACAATGAACAGAAATACTGCAACAAATGCACTCAACGCGCCACAAGCTAGTGATGCCTGGTGGTTAAAACAGTGTAAATGCAACGAATTCAATGTTTTATTGAAATGGTAATCTATTAACTTTATTTAGTTACTTGAAAACGTAATCTGATTTCGTAACTCAAGTTACTTACCCCACACTGCTGGTCTACACTTTCCTTGTATAAACAATTAGAAGATTAAGAAAATGACAAAGCATGTTCAGATAAAAATGCCTCTTCAGGTGGAGGTGGTTTATAGGAGCCTCTTTTTACCCTTTTCTGACAAACTCGGCCTGGTAAGTTAGCGTGTGATTAGCTGGAATGGCTGAATTGGATTGAATTTCAATTACTGCATGTCTGGTCACGTCTGAGAGAGTCACAGCTGGGTGAGGTTTAGTATCACAGGAGGACCACGGCTCTGATATACTGGAGAAAGAACTTCAGATGTTTGGGGCAGCAGTTTCACTGCAATTGTTGAACAGTTGAATGAATTTTCCACACAAAAGACTTGGACAAATTTATGAAAGGAGGATGTGTAAATGTGTCAACAGTGCTGGAGCCACTAGCTAAACCTAGCAGCGCTATTAAACTTGCTATATTTTTCAGTAGTGTCAATAAATAGTGTAGCTTATCCATTAACAGGCTATTTTGTTTCTAATAAATGTGTAGCATGACAAAATACTGTACTGTGCATGCAGTTGTAGCTAGCTAATCAGGAAGAGTTATTTATATCCCCAGTAACATTTTTACACCACTTAAACATGGTAAAATATCACAGTAACACACTGCCTCTCGTAGCTTATTTGTATTTAAGATTTTTTGTAATTATTTCTAATTAATATAGCTTATTGTAAATAGCTAATGCAGTTAGCTACTTTGTTAGTAAATCGCTATACGCTACGCTACGAGATAACGATAACTCGACTGTTGTTGTACTGCTTTAAATTCTAAAATTATTTGCAATTATTTAGACACTGAGTGTGCACATACACATGTTTTAGTGGTATGTTGGATTATTCACGTGTGTGCACGTGAGTGTCTCATGTGACTATTATGAGGATTAGCTGAACAATAAGACCTGAGCAACACACCAGTTGCATAAACATAGTCTCTAATGGTGCCAAGTTAATACTGTGTCTTAAGAACTAGTCTGACCAGCTAGCAGTTAGTTAAGGGCTAATCACTCTAACTTTTCATATTCAAATTAGACCAATCTACCTTTTCATTAATCTGACTTTATGTTATGTTATGACCAGTCTTGAAGAAAAAAAAATACATAACTAACTAATCAAGACTACGAGTCTAAACATTTTATGCAACCGGCACCTGGTGTGTAGTTGCTTTCGCTTTTGTTTTTGACACTTTCTGTAGCACACACACACTACAACATACACAAAGATTATCAGTCAATCAACACATTTCCCAAGTGGGCTCTTCTAATCATCAGCAGACCACTTAAGGATCCACAGCTATCAAATACGCCAGTTTAGAGTGTTAGTTAAAACAGTGTCTGAGTGTGGAGGATGAGAGGTTGTAGGCGCTTCTGGAGTGATTCTGATTGGGATGGATCCCTTCTCTTGAGCGCCTGGTCATCAGAAACTACAAGGGAAGCTCTTCTGGGTTTTAATTTATAATTTAATTATTTCCAGGTGTTGGAAAGCGTGACTTACTATTTACATAAAACTGGTAATATTAAATGCTGTATATTTTATAATTGAAAGTTACAGCCTAATATGCTTACCTTTTTTATTCAACTTTTGTAATGAGCCTGGCAGACAGTAAAACAGAAAAAAATCTTTAAGAGGGATATGAGCTATATTTAAGGATAATATAGCTAGAATAAAATTCGGTTTTGATTTGTGCTAATAAACAACCACCCAGAAATCAATATCAACTACCTAGCAACGCCCTAGCAGCAACTCAGAACATCCTAGCAAGCACATAGCAACACCCTAGCAATGCTGTAGCAACCACCACCCAGAACACCCTATCAACCACCTAGAAACCACTCAGAACATCTAGCAACCACATAGCAACACCCTAGTAAAACTACCCAGAAACCCTTATAAGCCACATAGCAACACATTATCAACACCCTAGCAACAACTCAGAACATTCTAGCAAGCACATAGCAATACTCTAGCAAAGCTGTAGCAACCACATAGCAACACCCTAGTAAAACTACCCAGAAACCCCCATCTACTGTACCACCTAGCAACACATTAGCAGTGCCCTAGCAACAACTCAGAACATCCTAGCAAGCACATGGCAACACCCTAGCAATGCTGTAGCAACCACCACCCAGAACACCCTATCAACCACCTAGAAACCACTCAGAACATCTAGCAACCACATAGCAACACCCTAGTAAAACTACCCAGAAACCCCCATCTACCACCTAGCAACACATTAGCAGTGCCCTAGCAACAACTCAGAACATCCTAGCAAGCTCATGGCAACACCCTAGCAATGCTGTAGCAACCACCACCCAGAACACCCTATCAACCACCTAGAAACCACTCAGAACATCTAGCAACCACATAGCAACACCCTAGCAAAACTACCCAGAAACTTTTATAAGCCACATAGCAACACATTATCAACACCCTAGCAACAACTCAGAACATTCAAGAAAGCACATAGCAATACTTTAGCAAAGCTGTAGCAACCATCTAGAAACCACTCAAAACATTTTAGCAACCACATAGCAACACCCTAGCAAAACTACCCAGAAACCTCTATAAACCACCTAGCAACTCATTAGCAACAACCTAGCAACAACTCAGAACATCCTAGCAAGCACATAGCAATACTCTGGCAAAGCTGTAGCAACCACCACTGAGAACAACCTATCAACCACCTAGAAACCGCTCAGAACATCCTACACACTAAAAACTCCTGGGTCAAAAATAACCCATAATGGGTTATTTTTGACCCAAATCCTGGGTTAAAAAGGGACCAACTAATTTCTGGGTTATTTCAACCCAGAAAAATGGGTTATTCTTTTTGACCCAACTTCTGGGTTAAATACCTGACCCAAATTTTGGGTTAAAATAACCCAAAATTGTAGTTAATATAACCCAACTTTTGGGTCAAAAGAACAACCCCAATATCTGGGTTGAAATATCCCAGAAATTAGTAGGTCCCTTTTTAACCAAAGGTCAAAGGTCAAAAATAACCTAACTTGGGTTACTATGCCAGTATGCCTTATTTCAGAAAATAAAACTTCAGAAACTTACACACTTCAAGCACTTTTACATTTTTATTGCATTAAATTAAATTAAACTCTACACACTTGGACCTATTTATCTTAGGTCACACTGTAATAACATTAGACATTAGAAAAAATAGAAAAATAAACAACTCATTTTCTCTCAAACATTTGACAACATTCAATAACTGGATTGAACTTGAGGGACAAGATTTTTGATAGTGTCCTCATCTAAGAGAAGAAATGCCTCCTCATCTATGTCTTCACCTGAAAGACAGAAAACAAGACAACATGAGTATTGTTAATAAGTCGAGACAATTGTGAACCACTCACCAGACACTCTTTGATTATCAAGCTAATAAATAATCACTCTTAAGGGAATGCTGTTGGTTTTTTTTTTTTGTTTTGTTTAAAAAAAAAAAAAAAAAAACGTGGCCCAATTTGCTAGTTAACTAATGTGGTTCTTTTGCAGCATTACCCATTTTGTGTGAATGACAGTCTATACTGTCCATCTTTTCTTTCATTAACAAGTGTAATAATGACATTAATGCAAAGGTGAATATCTGGCCCATTATTATGCATAACAGCTTAAAGACAAGGCACAAGTATCTTTTAACTATAAGGGTTATTATAGAGATGCATTCCCCACTGTCAAAGAAGTTGTGACTGTCACAAAATCTTACACTGACACATTTAAGCCATATTCAAGAAAAATATTTAGGTATAGAGAGATGATATGAGGGCAGTTAAAGGGATAGTTCACCCAAAAATGAAAATTTGATGTTTATCTGCTTACCCCCAGGGCATCCAAGATGTAGGTGACTTTGTTTCTTCAGTAGAACACAAATGATGATTTTTAACTCCAACCGTTGCAGTCTGTCAGTCTTATAATGCGAATGAATGGTAACACAATTTATAAGAGTCAAAAAATATGCTTAGACAAATCCAAATTAAACCCTGCGGCTTGTGACGACACATTGATGTCCTATGACACGAAACGATCGGTTTGTGCGAGAAACCGAACAGTATTTATATAATTTTTTACCTCTAAAACACCACTATGTCCAACTGCGTTCAGCAATCGCTTAGGTTTCTCACACAAACCGATCGTTTCTTGTCTTAGGACATCAATGTGTCGTCACGCGCCGCAGGGTTCAGTTTGAATTTGTCTAAGCATATTTTTTGACTCTTATAAATTGTGTTACCATTCACTCGCATTATAAGACTGACAGACTGCAACGGTTGGAGTTGAAAATCATCATTTGTGTTCGACTGAAGAAACAAAGTCACCTACATCTTGGATGCCCTGGGGGTAAGCAGATAAACATCATATTTTCATTTTTGGGTGAATTATCCCTTAAAAGAGTAAAACGCTCACCTCTAAAATTCTCTATCAGCCCAGACATCCGCCACTCAGTTAGCTTATCAGCGACAAAGCTGTCCATTTATAATGACCTGAAGAAAACATAGCAATAGAGGTTAGCAACAATTTGAAGACTTGAAACGCTTCTTTAACTCTCACTACTTAAGACAGTAGGGCACTGTATAATATGATAAGCACAGCGCAGCTGGTTAACATAACTATTGTGTAGCCTCGTCGCTCTAGCCGCGGCTAAAGGGGGTCGCACACCGGAAGAGAAGCGTATTTAAAATTCAAACACATTATTCTCTATGAGTGTACACACACCGGCGGCGCCATTCGGCGTCTGTCCGCGGCGCCCAGCAACGGTTCGGGACCTTGTTCAAAATCCTGCAGCGCCACAGAGCGCCATGTACATCGATTTATATTAAATTTACACTTATTTGTCTCAAATCGTCGTTAATGTATATACTGACTTCACCATGTGCTGCAATATAAATTTAGTTTTACATTAATTTACAGAAATCAGCTGCTTGAATGAAAATTGCTGATGTTATTGGATTTTCAGGTGATATTCTCAATTCATTCAGTTAACGGACGCTCTGAGGTAAAGTGTTCAGACTGCAGACTCAGCAACGGTTGTATTTAATTATACAGTACAATCATAACATACTACTGACATTATCTTAATTTCATAATGTCCTAAAACATAACAATATTGCTGGCCATAAACTGAGAAAGTACGCGATACCTTGAGTTGTCCTAGACGCGGCGCAGCGCGGCGCTTCTCGTCCGGTGTTCGACCCCCTTAACGCGGCATGAAGTCGCCACTAGCTGCACTGTGCTTATCGTATTATTACCAGTATTATAACAATGAGATAAGTACAGCACAGTTTATGAAAAATAGAATTTAAAGACCGTGTAAAGTGAATTCAGTCATTTTCTTCTAAACACATTAAATAGATCATACGTTTCTCGATGTGTAAAAAGCACAACCATTTTGACACCTAATTTCATGAACTTATCGTTATTTTTAATCATTCAAATTTGGCTGGGTGGTTAATAACACTTTCTTATTTAGTCTGACAAACTCAAAACACATATTTATTTTGACTTTACACGGACTTTAAACTAGTTAGATGTTGTCGCGATATCCGTGGGCGGCTACGTGCTAACCACAGAATTACCACGGTAAGCCATGGTCATTTTTTCAACAGATGGTGCTAAACTAGCAACGGGGACATGGACACAGAAAAGTTTACGTTACATTGACACTGAAAATACTTGCTTACCTTGAACACGCGATGAAGTTGCACCGAAGAAGCCCAGGCCAAAACGGATCGAGTGCGTTCAAGTTCAAGTGACGGTTGTTTCAAACGACTGTTGTGAGAAAATTCCAGAACAACAGCGAGGGCGGGGGGAAGGGGCGTTAACCCAGAACATGGGTTACTCTTTGAAAAATAACCCAGAAACCTAAACAACCCAGGAATTGGGTCAAAATATTAGCCCTATAACCCAGAAAATGGTTACTCTCTGAAAAAATAACCCATAATTTTAACCCAACACAAATAACCCAGAAAATGGGTTAAAGAAATAACCCAGGAGTTTTTAGAGTGTAGCAACCACATAGCAACACCCTAGTGAAACTACCCAGAACCCCATATATGCCACCTAGCAACAAATTAGCAACACCCTATCAACAACTCAGGACATCCTAGCAAGCACATAGCAACACCCTAGCAGTGCTCTAGCAACCACCACCCAGAACACCCTATCAACATCCTAGCAACCACAAAGCAACACCCTAGCAAAACTATCCATAAACCTCTATCTATCACCTAGCAACACATTAGCAATGCCCTAGCAACAACTCAGAAGACCCTATCAACAACCTAGCAATGCCCTAGCAACTACTCAGAACACCTTAGCTATGTTGTAGCAACCACCTAGACTACTACAGCATCCCCATAGACAACACACCAGAAAAAATACTTTTTTTCTTCCAGCAAAATGTAGTATGGTGTAAATTGACATGGATCCTGATGCAATTCCAGCACAAAATGCTACAGGGAATATCTAATATGATGCCATTTATTTATTTATTTATTTTGCAACCTCAATTTGAGCAATTATGCCATAATTTTTTCATCAGTCTTCAAAAGGAATAAGCAATCAGCATGGAGATTACAGTAGATTTGGCATTAATATGTGACCCCGTACAGGAGATAATACAGCCATAGAGAGAGAGACAGCACATCAGGAGTATTTTTCTAAAGTTCTCTTGACACATGC
This sequence comes from Chanodichthys erythropterus, assembly GCF_024489055.1. Taxonomy (NCBI): domain Eukaryota; kingdom Metazoa; phylum Chordata; class Actinopteri; order Cypriniformes; family Xenocyprididae; genus Chanodichthys; species Chanodichthys erythropterus. Next base: position 14,186,223 of record NC_090242.1, on the reverse strand, counting down.
AGGCAAACACACTCTGCAAAACTAGCGTGTGTGATACGTCCCGGCTTGCGTTTGAGAGCCCTATGGGTTGGCAGGCAGCGGTGCGCAGGTTTAAGAGCGGTTCAACGAGCTTTTGTCGGCTTCCTCAGCACTTTTTCCTCTTCAAAAAGAGCAGGAAGAGATTTGAACAGTCAGCAAATCCATTCCAGACTCCATCCATGAACACAGAGCTGTCACATCCCTCTAGTGAGTTTTCACATAAACACAAGGAGATGAGGCCATCGGGAAATAATATGTGAATTGTTTTAGTCAGTGTTCTCAGCGAAACATACCAACTAATGTCTGCGAGTAATGCTGACATCGAGTAGTGACAGAGCAAACTGAAAATAGCTTCTGGATATAAAATAAGTCAGAGAAGCAAATTTATCAGACATAAACAGAGCATCGTTATATTTGGTATGACCTCCCAAAAATATTTAATGCTGATTCGATGAGGATTTTACAATGAAACGGAATGAGAAACAGATAATTTTTATAAACCTAAGAATTAAAGCCCATTATATTTCAGATGTTAAATATATTTTTTTTAATAGAGAAATAACAAATTATTTTGTTATATTATATTATATTATATTATATTATATTATATTATATTATATTATATTATATTATATTATATTATATTATATTATATTATATTATATTATATTATATTATATTATATTATATTATATTATATTATATTATAAAAGAAGACCAAAAAAAAAAACCAACTTGCTTGGAATGTTTCTACCTTTGGCATCTTGTTTTCATGATCTGATGTATTGATTCTGAACGGGGTCAGGCACTCTGCAGTATATCTGCAGTACAGTTTGTCTCTTTCTATTCGCACAGTTCTTCATTAAAATCAGCTGCTCTAATAGCCTGTGAGAGGACTGAAAGTGTCCTTCCTCTTCTTCTCTTGTCCAGCATTAGGGATCCACAGAGCAGTACATCAACTGACGGCAGCTAATGGAAGTAATCCAAGTTGATTAGCAGACACCAAACCCATCTCTTGTTTTCACACCCTGCTGCAAATGACACAGATACAAAAAGATGGTGTAGAGCAGGGGTATTTTGTCAGAGAGTGATAAAACAAACCAAACAAATAAACAACTGGCAAAATGCCAATATATATTATTTCAAAATAATTAATAAGTTTGTTTCCGCCACTAAATATAAAAAATAAAAAAGGTAATTATGATTTTATCTCACAATTCTAAATTTTTCCCAGAATTGCAAGATTTAAACTTGCAGTTGCGAATTATAAATTCATAAGTGCGTGATATAAAGTCAGAATTGTGAGATATAAACTCGCAATTGCGTCTTATAGTCAAAATTCCAAGATATAAACTCACAATTCTGACTTTATAACCTGCTATTCTGACTATAACTTGCAGTTATGACTTTATATTATATCTCGCAATTCTGACTTTATATCTCGCAATTCTGACTTTATATCTCGCAATTCTGACTTTATATCGCACAAGTCTGACTTTATATCTCGCAATTCTGACTTTATATCGCACAATTCTGACTTTATTACCTGCAATTTCGACTATAACTTGCAATTCTGACTTTGTAATTCACAATTCTGACTTTATATCGCACAATTCTGACTTTATTACCTGCAATTTCGAATATAACTTGCAATTCTGACTATATCAAACAATTCTGACTTTATTACCTGCAATTTCAACTATAACTTGCAATTCTGACTTTATATCGCACAATTCTGACTTTATTACCTACAATTTCGACTATAACTTGCAATTCTGACTTTATATTGCACAATTCTGACTTCATAACTCGCAATTCTGACTTTATATCGCACAATTCTGACTTTATATCTCGCAATTCTGACTTTATATCGCACAATTCTGACTTTATTACCTGCAATTTCGACTATAACTTGCAATTCTGACTTTGTAATTTACAATTCTGACTTTATATCGCACAATTCTGACTTTATTACCTGCAATTTCGACTATAACTTGCAATTCTGACTTTATATCGCACAATTCTGACTATATCACACAATTCTGACTTTATTACCTGCAATTTCGACTATAACTTGCAATTCTGACTTTGTAATTTACAATTCTGACTTTATATCGCACAATTCTGACTTTATATCGCACAATTCTGACTTTATTACCTGCAATTTCGACTATAACTTGCAATTCTGACTTTATATCGCACAATTCTGACTTCATAACTCGCAATTCTGACTTTATATCGCACAATTCTGACTTCATAACTCGCAATTCTGACTTTATATCTCACAATTCTGACTTTATATCGCAGAATTCTGACTTTATTACCTGCAATTTCAACTATAACTTGCAATTCTGACTTTAAAACTCGCGATTCTGATTTTATAACTCCCGATTCTGACTTTATATCTTGCCATTCTGATTTTATATCACGCAATCCAGACTGTCACGCAATTCTGATTTTATAACACACAATTCTGACTTTATATCGCAACTCTGACTTTGTAACTTACAATTCTGACTTTATGACTTACAATTCTGACTTTATATCTTGCAATGAGTTTATATCTCATAATTCTGAGGAAAAAAAAGTCAAAATTGTGAGATATAAACTCGCAATTGTGTGAACAGAGTCAGAATTGTGAGATAAAAAGTCACAATTACCTTTTATATTTTTTATTTCATGGAGGAAACAAGCTTCCATATATATATATATATATATATATATATATATATATATATATATATATATATATATATATATATATATATATATATATGGATGGATGGATTACAACGTATAAAAGGGAACAGAGAGAAAGAGGAAGGAGAGATGCATGGAGAGAGATAGTTTGCCATGCATGAAGGTTCAGTTGTCAGGACGCTCTATGGAGACTCACTGATATAGCACAGAGTTTTTTGCCTGCAAGCCTGCATGTGTTAAATTCACTCCACCTGCTTTTCTATCTCTGACTGTTTTTCTTTTTGTCTCATCTTCTCCTCTCTGTCTCTTCCGCTCTCTTAGAACGACTCCTGGGGAAAGCAGTACTCTTACGCCCTATTTAAGGCCATGAGTCACATGCTGTGTATTGGGTATGGAGCCAGGGCGCCCGTCAGCATGTCAGACCTTTGGATCACCATGCTTAGTATGATTGTAGGCGCTACCTGTTACGCCATGTTTGTGGGCCACGCCACAGCTCTCATCCAGTCTCTGGACTCGTCTCGACGACAGTACCAAGAGAAGGTAAGCGCAACCTCATCGGTTTCATTCACCTAGCTGCTTTGTTTGCAGGTTTTCACACATTATTTTGATATTTCCACCACCATGCCTTCATTGGACATGCATGTGATCTTACAACTCCATGATAGCGTAGTAATCTGTGTCATCATCATGTATCACATTATAAGCTCATCAATCATTCAAGAATGACATCAATATTGATCTGACGTCAAAGAAATTCTACCTCTGCTACATGGGAAGAAGACTGCATGCTTCAGAAAACATGTACAGGTTCAGGGCTGGAATCTACAGGTCTAGAATTAGGTTTGGATGAGTGATATAGCCAAAATGAGTAATTAATCACTGCAACATATATTACAAAATGATGAGGATTATAATAATAATAATAAATAATATTAATCATTTTAAAAATTGTATAATAATTGTTGAATAATCCAAAATTGTTATTAATTACTAATTCATATTATTTATTAATAAAAAATTATGAATGTGATATATTATGATTATGTTTAAGAAAATTAATTAATTATTCTTTTTATTTGCAATAATAATAATTTTGGAAAAGTCCAGAATGTATTATTAATCAGTAATAATTCATATTATTTTAGTGTTATTAAAACACTATGATTATGATTTATTATGATTATGATTAAGAAAAATAATGAATTTTTATTCATAACAATAATAATAACAATAATTTTGGAAAAATCCCAAATGTATTATTATTAATCCGTAATAATTCATATTATTTTACTGTTATTAAAACACTACGATTATTATTTATTATGATTATGATTATTTAATTCAGATTAATAATAATAATAATAATAATAATAATTTTTTGAACAATCATTCTATCATTATTATTAAGATGTTGTTGTTATTATTATTACTATTATTATTATCATCAAGAATTTTTAATTTTCTTAAATAATTATAATATTAAAATCTTAATAATAATTATTATAATAATAATAATAATAGGCAAATCAGATTCTTGATTAAGTGACATTAGAATATTAATTAATTATATTAATTGATTATATAAAAATAACTATTATTATTAAGAAGAATTCATTCTCAATTATTAAATAATTACAATACATTTATTAATAATAATACAATTAAATATTAATAATTAGTAATTCATATTCTTGATTATACTATAATATTATGAAGAATTAATAACATTAATGATTTAAAAAGTAATAAAAACTATTATTATTACTACAAAATAAAGTCTGGCATAAGTGCAACTGACTCAGATCAGTAAAAATAATATTATAAAACATAGCTTTGATAACTCGCATAAAGCCACTGAAAAATAGCCAATATGCACAAACTGTGTCCATGCTTCATTTAAATTCTGCATTACAGCAGCAAAATGTTACTCAGTTTGTTGCCTAACAAACAACCCTTAAAATCATGTTCTTTCCACATATCCTGCTCATAACACCATGTTTCTTTGTCAGACTCGCATGTAAACAGCATATAGCAATACCAGCACAAACACATCTACCGCGGTCCGTAATTCTCACCTGCACAGGTTTTTGGAACCGGTGCTATCGCTGCTTAAAACTACTGTTACTGTTTTCTGACCTCAACTGTATAGTTCATTACTAAGCTAAATCAAGGATTGTGATACTTAAGTCATCAAGTCAGAGATGCCACAGCATATTGATTCCACTTCCTCTAAACAGCATGCAGCTTCCTCCCTGAGATACCATGAGAGGAGGGATTGTCAGATTATCCCTCATTCTAAACTCCTCCTGTCTTTGAGTGCTTGTTTTACCGTTAGTGGATCATTATATCGCCATGCTTTCAAAGAGGATTTATCCCAAGTGAAAGACAAAAACACTCTCTCTGGGCCAAAGCATGTGCAAGGGGAGCCAGAGCTGCTTTGTCCCATGGGAGGAGGGTTTTTTCCTCATCTGTGACCTCAACGAGCCAGGTTAACGTCACAACACACAACAACGTGCCAACATGAGCCATCAGCTTCTCCATTTAATACCATTACAGTGGATGAATGGAAAGACGAGATGGAAATGGAGAGAATGGGATTGTGCTCCAGGGAGTTGGCACAGACTAAATGAAAAAGAATTATGTAGAATAGGCAACAATGTCAGAGAAAGACTGTACTTTTAGGGGTGTAACAGCTTGTTACTGGGCCGTACCCTCAAAAAGTGTTTTTTTTTTAAACTTATCTACCTCTTAAGAGAGCATATTAGTACTTTTTGAGGTTACTGATCCAGTGACAAGCTGTTGTACACTCTAAAAAATGTGTTGGCTCAACAACAACAACAACAAAAATAACGCAACAGGTTTCATCAGTTATTTTGAGTTATGACAACTTTGAGTGAATTTACGTTCAACCAACAAGCTACATTGAGTTAGAACTTAATAATTTGTAGCATAAACACATTTTTAAGTTGATTACTCAAAAAAATTAAGTTGTTCCAATTACTAGAGTTGTAGCCCTGAAACCATAAACCAATCTTATCCGTTTCAGTTCAAATTCAAATCAACAGCTATCATAGCACATGCTAAAATAATTTTTTTAACATCTATATTTAATGAACAAGATATTACTTGTCACTGGCATTAGCGTAGTCATTGCGCCTTCTTCTAACCACAAAAACTTGCAGAGGCTCTTTTAAATGTCAAACATAGTGTAATACACTAACAGGACTTTCCTTCACTAAAAACAAATAAATTAACACTTATTTTCAACATTTATTGTCCTGATCCAGTCCAAATGCAAAGCATGCTAGGAACTAGAAATTCACTGCCTAATTTCCGAAGTTAAAGACAATTTCTACAACCTAATTAAAAAATAAATAAAAATAAATAACTTTAAGCCAATTAACACAGAAATTTGAGTTTAAATTACAGACAATATTAAGTTGATGTACTATAAGTTGCCATAGGAAATAAACTAAATGTCTGCTAAATGTCAGATGCAATAGCATCCTTTAAATTTATTGAGTAGCATGTATACATTCCCACATACGATCGAACTACTATCCAGAGACAATCACAGGCTCAATTTCACTCTAGCTCATTTGTGGCCACTGTTTAAAATATCATGTAAGAGTTTTCTTGCTTTTATAAAGTTGTATTTTCACATTACAGCCGAATCTTACATCTTTTTGATTGACAGAGCCATTTAGCTGAAACCTTTTAGCAGAACAAAGTGTGGGATTTCCAAGCTAATGAGATTCCTTTACTCTGGAAAACAGGGTGCTGCACACATCCATGGGCCATGTGTACCATCAATTTCCCTGTCATGGCCACTGTGCACAGGCTTATCTGAGTTGCACACGTAGCTGGTGTCACCTTCACTGCGACAATGACACAGCGGTCTGAAACGGACAAAGGGCTTCTATGAATTTACATCTCTCTGCCTGTCCCGGCATGGACTCTTATCTTCAATTTAAATATGATTTTTGACCTTGCCGTGGCCGTGTAGCGTTCGACACAAACGAGCAGTGTTACACACTTCACTTAGAATCGCAATGTCACCGCTGTGGTTTCATCCCGCCATAATGCCAATTAAAATCTGGCTCCATTGCAAATGGATATTAGATACGGCTCCCCTGCCCAGAGATCTGCAAAAGACATTCCTATTGAACGGGCCTCTCGGTGGTCACTATATATATGAACAGAGGAGGTCAAATGACAAAGCCAATGTCACTGGCCAATACTGCCGAGAAGAACAGCGTCACTGGTCACCAGCATACATATGTCTTATTTTGGATACTGGGCTGTTGTCCCAACTAAGCTGTTCAACTAGCTTATTTAACTGACATTTTAACTGTTTAACAGCAAAAGCACAGCATTATAATTAAAGTACCATCGCTAAAAAAAAGTAGTACCGGTAGTACAGAGCACCGGGGCAAGCCGGTTCATGCTGATAGACGACTGCTTTCAAGTGCTGTGTCTGTGAAGAGCATCAAAGGTTTCTATTTACAATGTGTTTTTGCAGCATTGAGCATTGTAACCACATCATATACATGTTTGCTGAGCACATAAATGCAATGTCCAGTCAGAGTTAAGTTAGTCAGAATCCGCTCAATAGAGTGCTGCAGGTACTGTATGACATATTTTTGTATACTAACCAGGAAGTTAGCATCACCCTTGTTCCCTTAACAAAACCCCAATAGGATTTTTCCATTGGCTTTTGAATTAGGCCTATTGCATGAAATAAGTGCTGTGACCAATTAGCATCTGGATAAGACATGCTTTTTGGGGTGTTAAATAATGGCACAAATACCAGTAAATTAACTAGCGTAAACCTTAGTAAATCACGTTGCATGATTCATTTAAATACTCTCCTCCCATTCATTTTGTGTTTAAAAGGGAAACTCCTACAAATGCATTTGCAGCAAGGTCAGCTGCAAAAATAACTGTGTCCATGCCTTTTCAGTGCTAATTTTTCACTGCGTGTCTTTAGTAAATCCTGACGGTAGTTTTTTTTTAATGCCAAAAGAGGGTTTGTGCTGATGATTATAAACTATTATTATAATACTATTAAATACAATATGGGATGAAATAAAAGCATGACTCTCACAATCTCAATGCAATCTGAATTTTATCAATGCATATAATATTTCTTCTTATTATTATAAAATATATCAATGAATATATTCAAAATAACAATAATACTTATATACAAATAAACAGTAATCAGTGGTTTTATAACATATCTGCGGAAGAATTTTTTGACGCAGCTCTTGCACCGTCTGACTCATTGTGATCCTATCTGTTCCATTTGCAAAGACAAGCATAAGAAAGCCGACTAAAGGAAGATAACCGTGCTTCAACAGCCTTATCTCTCATCATTCAACTCATCTGTGGCTTTGCAGTAGCAGATCTCCTATGATCATCAGATCAAACCAGCACATGGATGAGATCAGACCCAGAGAGGAACCACGAAACGTGGTTGTGTGCTGAGCAGGGAGCTGCACAGGAGCGGAAGAGTTCTTTCAAAGTGCAAGATCAAAGAAGATCAGCAGGAAAGCATTTCGGGGAGAAGTTTCTCTGATGTGAGGTCAACGTTCACCTCATTCACCTGATGTCATTGTTGATACCAGGAATAAACCCAGACATTTTTTCCTGGCATTTACAGAGAATTCCACTGCAGGAGAGCGAGGCAAGGATATTCTATGATCAAAAACAGTGTAAACAGCTAGAATCCCTTGTCACATCAGCAGTCTTGTTATGTAATGCTTCATGAATACAGGTTGTTGTGTGATTGAACGCAAAGGTTAAACAGGTGGGTTGTTTGTTGGATGCTACAAGACATCTAAAACCAGGTGCACACCTGTTTTGCTGTCCTTCCTTATGATTGTTGCTTGTCAGATTCTACAATATGTCCCAGTAAGATATTGAAAGTTAAAGAAGAATACAACATCAACGGCCTTTTATGTCAGTTTGTGTGATATATATCTTAGGACTTTGGTCATGCCTGACAGCATTGACAAGGCCATAATTCACAGGATTGATGTTGTGTTTTGTTTAGTGATAAAGGAAATTTATTTACAGCAAACTCAAGGTCATTTTGATTGTATGAACATGATGTGAAGGGAATGGGAAATAATGACATTTCATTATTGCACATTAATATTATATAAATAAACCTGAACATGGATTAAGATGTAATATATACAATAGGAGATATTAATATTTTATTATTGCTAATGAATATATATTAAAATGTTAATACAAGAAACAAATCTTATATAAACAAACAATGTTAATTGGAAAAGCGCTGGCAAAATTAGGGCCAAAATCAAAGTTTGTGGGCATGCATACAGATGGTCTATTTTGTATGCTTGTATATCCAAAATATAGATTCTAATTTTCAAAGTGACAGAATAATAAAATGCATCATGACCTCAAATCATCTTGCCTTTTCTCATTTTCCCTTTATTCAAATTAGAATATCTGTATTATCATCCCCATTGCATGAGCGCACCATGGTCTGTCCTCCTGAGCAGTTGCAATTTGGTGGAACAAAGCACCTTTCGAGTAGTTGTATTGTCCCTTAACTTTCCTTTTTTGTTGGAGAGAGAGTGAGGGGCAGCCTCAAGCACCTGGGACACAGGAGATATGCAGACAGGCTGGGCGGATTGTTTCTGACATCTAATATAACCCTGTCAGAGCCCAGCACACATTTAATGTGATGACCGCTTCTGCAAGAAGAAATGGGGGAAAAAAGAGAGAGTGGTGATAAACAAACCTAATCTTGACAAAGCATTTCTGTTCCCACGCTGATAATAAACCCGAACGTGGATTAGCCTTCTGTGCTTTTGCTCAAAATGTAGTAGAGAGGAAAAATCTAAACTAGCCTATAGTGTTTAGCACATAAAGGAAAGTAAAAGGTAATTAAAAAGAAGAAAAGACAGAAAGAAGAGTAAAGTAAATGGAAAATGAAAGGTGATTAAAATGATAGAAAATAAAAAACCTGTACAGAAAAGGGAAAGAAGATGTTAGGGAAAGGAAAAGGACAGAAGAGGAAGGGGGACTACAACGTCACTATCACTAAGCATCCGACAAATCTTTCAGTCTTTGTTTCAAAACATTTTCCCTGAAAGTTTGAGTTTGCAAGAGCGCGAAGAGGCTGTGAAAGTGGACTAGTGAGTAGATGATTTTACTTGATATTTAATGTCCCCGACAGCCTCTGTAGTCCCATTTAGCCACTTGATAGCAAAAAAAGTAAAAAATTCACAAGAGGGTATTACTGATGTATTTTATATCATAGAATAAAATGTGAAAATTTTCTAAACGTTCATTCACCACAGACTTTATTTAAGTATTTTTAAAAAAGTTAAAAAAAAAAAAAAAACCGCATTGACTTCAGGACGATTGTACCAGAAGTGCTAAAATGCTAACCTGGTTCCAGGCTTTGGCCTACAAAAATACATCATTCCCTGCAGCACTCTATATGCCATAGTTTGTTCAGTGTGAAATATGTGCTCATGAATCATTTTGTTATGACAAACAAATTATAAATTAAGAAATTATAAGGAAAGGAAAATGATAGACCTGGAAGTGGGGAAGGAAAGAAAAAAGAAAGAAAGAAAGAAAGAAAGAAAGAAAGAAAGAAAGAAAGAAAGAAAGAAAGAAAGAAAGAAAGAAAGAAAGAGAAAATGAAGACATGAAAAGAAAAGGAAAGAAAAAGGACAGAACCAGAAAGAGAGAAGTAAAAGGCTGGAAGATGAAATTAAACTAAAATTGAAAAGGACATGAATAGGAAAATGGGAACAAAAAATATATATATATATAGATATATATATATATATATATATATATATATATATATATATATATATATATATAGCGGCACAACAAGCCAGCCAACATGGCTGGGAGCATTAGACCAACTGCAACAGTGAGCAATTAAAGACCTATTAAGATCATTTAAGGCAAAAGTGTTGAAAAATTAATCAATAATAAAGATTTACTGGCTTATCACTTTTGACCAATAGGTGGTGCTGTGACCAAATGAATGTGGTATGGTCAGAGTGAGGTGACAATGACACTCGCTAAGGATATGACTCCCGTAAAAATAAGTCAACCAGATCAAAAGTTATAAGCATATGAAAAAAAAAAACACTAGATGGCGCTGGTTTGGAACTACTCAGACTCCTTCAGGGCCTTGTGCTGATGACCCATACAGAGTTTCGTAATGATACGCTAATGTATTCATAAAATACAGCATTTTAAAACAAAATTCAAAATGGCAGATGGCCAAAATGGCCGACATGGGAAAATTGGATATCATTCGACTCGGCATGATGCCTCGAATCGAAAAAGACCAACTTTATGATTTTTGGACAAACCTATCTGAAGCTATAAGCAAAAATAATGGCTATTTTGGCTTTTTTGTATCTCCAGACCAGTAGGTGGCGTTATGAGAAAACTCAACATGTAGGCTCTGGTCTTGCTTGGGATGATATATATGAAGTTTGGTCTAAATATGATAAATCATCGCATAGATACAGCCATGAGTTCAAATTGGGTGCTCTGCATTAGATTAATTTGCGTGTTTTTTGAGAATGGTTGAGTTTATCAAAAAGCTTTTGATAACTTTTTGCAACAATGGACTGAAGATGATCTGATTTGATTTTCATGAAAATCAAATGAAGCGTCTGGGAAGAGTTTGAAAAAGCAGGTTTTTCGCAAAATTCAACATGGCGGACAAACCATAAGTCGAAACCTTGCATGTTTGGTATCGTTGGACTCAGCAGGGATTCAGGAGTCTAAGGTCATGACTCTTTTGAAAATAAGTTGACCACACCCATAGTGATAAGCATTTGGATATTTGATTTTACCACTAGGTGGCGCTGGTGTGAAACTTCTCAGGCTCATTTAGGCCATCGTGCTGATAACCCATACCGAGTTTTGTGACGATATGCTAATGCGTTCATAAAATACAGCATTTTAGCACAAAATTCAAAATGGCCGATGGCCAAAATGGCTGATATGGTAATAATTGTTATCATTCGACTCGGCATGATTCCCTGAATCTGACGTGACCACATTTATGATTTTTGGACAAACCATTCAGAAGTTATTAGCCAAAATGCCCATTTTTCATATATCCGGACCAGTAGGTGGTACTGTGCCGAAACACTGCATGTTGCCTCAAGTCATGCTTGTGATGACATGTAAGAAGTTTGGTCTGAATACGATAAAGCGTTGCGGAGATATAGCCTCAAGTCTGATTTAGCAAGCTTTTCGTTTAATTAATATGTGCCATTTTCGAGAATGGATTGTTATATCAAAAATTTTTTGACAACTTTTTGTCGCCATGGTCTCAACATGATCTGGTTCAATTTTCGTGAAAATCGGAGCAACGGCCTGAGAGGAGTTTGAAAAAGTATGTTTTTCTGAAAATTCGAAATATTTTTTTCTGAAAATGATGTCATATAGTGCAATCGAATCATCTTGAGCCCAGGACTCAGAGGAAAAAATAATTTTTTGGACATTTGGACAGCTGGTGGCGCTAGAGGGATTGAGTTTGAAGCTCCAAATTCGCTATGGACGCAGTTCAGACTGTCCTCTAACTGTGTGCCAAATTTCACAACTTTTTAGCATACGGTTCTATGGGCTGCCATAGACTACCAGAGCGTAAGAATAATAATAAGAAAAGTAACAATTTCAATAGGTGCCTACGCACATTCTGTGCTTGGACCCTAAAAACAGGACAAGAAATAAGGAAGAATGGAAAGGAACAGAAAAGGAAAGGAAAAAGACAGGAAAGGTACTTGAAAGAACATGAAAGGTGAAAAGTAACAAAACAGCAAATGAAAAAGTAATGATAAGAAATAATGAAAAATATTGCAAGGTAAAGGACAAGAAAAGGAAAAGACCAGAACAGGAAAGGGAACTACAGGAAGAAAATAAGGGAGGAGAGAAAGAAAGAAATGGAAAGGGTAATGAAAATGAAGAAAGAAAAGAAAGTGGAAAAGAAAAGGTCAAGAAATGGAAAAGAACAGGGGACCAGAGAGGATTGACAGGAAGGAAGGAAGCAAGGAAGGAAAGAAAGAAAGAAAAGGAAGGAAAAGAAAAGGAAAGGGAAGAAAAAGGACAGAACAGGAAGGGGAGAAGGAAAGGGCTGAAAGTTGAAATTAAACTAAGACTGAAAAGGGCATTAATAAGAAAATGGAGGGGATAGGAAATGGAAAGGAACGAGACAAGAAAAAGAAAAGAAGGTGACAGGACAAGAAATAAGGAAGAATGAAAAGAAACAGGAAATGAAAGAAACAGGGCTGGGTTTCCCGAAACCTTCTTAACTCTACGTCGTTTTTAAATTATACCTTAAGCTGTACCTTAACGTTAATACGTGTTTCCCGAAACGTTCTTAGTTAAGTATGCCTTCTGTAAGTCATACTTTCGTAAGGTTGGTCTGGACCACTCTTAGCTATACCTTATCACTGTTTATAGTCAATACGAATATAAATCTGAAGCTGTAATACACCCAGTGTTCGATTAGGATTATGGCAAAGAATAAAATGCAAAAAAATTCACTGCTAAATTCAAATGTGCTTTAGCGCTGATCCAGAGACAGACGCGCGCTCTGCGCTTGTCATGTAACTTTATCACAACTATTCGGTGTTTTTAACCTCATCGCGCTTTATTTTAGGTTTCAGACATTTAAATACACATTTGAATTAAGTAGGCTACTGCATAAAAAAGACATTTATAGTTTGTTAAATTCAAATTACACTGATGTCTACGGAAGCTGCAGCAATAACCCTTTTTTTATATTTGATATGTTTTATTCATATCAGATACACATTGTTTATGAAACAATAAAGTTTACTCCATTCTTCTCCCAGTTCACCGGCCACATACTTTTATGTATTTCGGGGAAGATTTCGTATAGGCTATCCGACAGCTCTAACTGCCGTGCAAACTCATAGCGTGACAAAACACATTCACTTCCACATATTTTACAATCGTAAATTCATGATATTTGTGAATATTAAAAAAAAAAAAAAAAAAAAAACGATATAAACGAGATACCTACATGTCTATCAGCTGCATGACGCGTCTCCAAGGAATTAAAACTTTATTCTAAATAAAGGTCGCCTTAAACTCACGCTGATGGGAGCTCCGCTTCCCCAGAATATAGATAAATTACAATATAGATTTAGTTTGCAATTTAGATTACTTTTATAACATATCATGAGTCCAGATAAATGAAATTTCTACTTCTGAAGTGCTTATTTTTATAAAGAACACTGATTTCTCACACGCACTGAAGCAGCGACTGTATAGAGTGAATTATCGATTCTCGAGCCATCGATATCAACCAATTCAGCACTGCCACCATGGACAGCACCTGGTAACGTGGCACTTAAGAAGATATACCTTAAGCAACCTCCTAAGGGATAGTTTGGGGAACACGCCTAGAAACGGTACATCTTCAGTTAAGGTCTACCTTTAGAGTCTTCGTAGCGCGCTAAGAGACAACGTTATCGGGAAACCCAGCCCAGGAAAGGAAAGGAAAGGAAAGGAAAGGAAAGGAAAGGAAAGGAAAGGAAAGGAAAGGAAAGGAAAGGAAAGGAAAGGAAAAATACTTGAAAAAGGTGAAAAGCGACATGACAGCAAATGAAAAGGAAAGAATAATGAAAAATATTGCAAGGTAATATTAAGAAAAGGAAAAGGCCAGAACAGGAAAGGGACATACAGGAAGAAAATAATGGAGGGGAAAAAGAAAGAAATGGAAAGGGTAATGAAAGGGAAGAAATAAAAATAAATGGAAGAAGGTCAAAAAGGAAAAGAAAAGTTTAAAAAAGGAACAAAAAGGGCAGAAAACAAATGGATAAGAAAATAATGTAATAAAAGAGAACATGGCAAAAAAGAAGGAAGAGGGAAAAAAAACAGGGAAAAAGTGCAAAATTCAAGAACATTGGCACATGTCTGTAAGAATGTGTCGATGGCCTTTTTGAAGCGAATATATAAGCATGCCATTGACACTAAGAGGACGCCAGCTGTCATTCACACAGACGACTGAATCATTTTAGCATTACCTCTGTGGGAATCATGAAGTGCTTGTAAGCAAGCTTTATAAAATCCCCTCAGGATGAAGAGAGTTTATCTGCTCTGGCAGTATCAAATGATATCCGTGCTTTAAGCCACATGCCCAAAACAGCTTGACCTCTCTGTGCCTTCTCACCATCTCAAGACCACTCCTTTAAAAGCCTCTACGCTCCTCCTTCCTCACACGACCAACCAAAAGTTCCCCTTCTTTGTGAGTTCAGCATAAATCAATGCACTGCAAACACAAACAGGCCTTATCATGCTCTGACAGATGCGCTGTAATCAATGTAGAACAAGAAGTGACATCATTTTTTGTTTCAACCCTCATTTCCATTTTTGCCTGCTGTCTTACTGCAGCACCACTGGCCTGCGGTGTGCGAGACGATGTTTATTCACAGGTGCTGTCGTCACTGGGCTTTGACAATCCGTTAAACCAAACAGGCTGATCCCCTGATTCTGCTTGCTGAATATGTGTGCGTGTGTGTCTGTCTGTGTAAGTAGACTCTGATTAAAATGGATGAGTTTCTGGAGTTTTGGTCTCCAGCTCCTCTTTTTCCAAAGTTTGGAAGCATGTTTGTGAATGTCAGAGAGAGAAAATGGAAGGCAGTAAGCTGGTGTCCAAGCTTCTCAACCAGCTTAAAGGGGTCTTATTATGCTTTTTTACATTGTTACAAAAAAAGTTACAAAGCCCAGTTTTCCTCATTTAAATTATACCAAGGCATAAGCAAAAAAATGTTCCATGTTATGGAAGCTTGTTTCCACCACTGAATGAAAAATATAAAAGGTAGAATTGTGACTTTTTATCTTGCCATCTTTTTTTCTCAGAATTGCTTGATATAAAGTCGCAATTGCGAGGTATAAAAATCAGAATTGCTTGATATAAATTCACAATTGCGAGGTATAAAGTCAGAATTGCTTGATATAAATTCACAATTGCGAGGTATAAAGTCAGAATTACTTGATATAATGTCGCAATTGCAAGGTATAAAGTCAGAATTTATTGATATAAATTCACAATTGCGAGGTATAAAGTCAGAATTGCTTGATATAATGTCGCAATTGTGAGGTATAAAGTCAGAATTTATTGATATAAATTCACAATTGTGAGGTATAAAGTCAGAATTTCTTGATATAATGTCGCAATTGCGAGGTATAAAGTCAGAATTGCTTGATATAATGTCGCAATTGCAAGGTATAAAGTCAGAATTTCTTGATATAATGTCACAATTGTGAGGTATAAAGTCAGAATTGCTTGATATAATGTCGCAATTGTGAGGTATAAAGTCAGAATTTATTGATATAAATTCACAATTGTGAGGTATAAAGTCAGAATTTCTTGATATAATGTCGCAATTGCGAGGTATAAAGTCAGAATTTCTTGATATAAATTCGCAATTGCGAGGTATAAAGTCAGAATTTCTTGATATAAATTCGCAATTGCGAGGTATAAAGTCAGAATTTCTTAATATAAATTCGCAATTGCAAGGTATAAAGTCAGAATTTCTTGATATAATGTCGCAATTGCGAGGTATAAAGTCAGAATTGCTTGATATGATGTCGCAATTGCAAGGTATAAAGTCAGAATTTATTGATATAATGTCACAATTGCGAGGTATAAAGTCAGAATTTCTTGATATAATGTCGCAATTGCAAGGTATAAAGTCAGAATTTATTGATATAAATTCACAATTGCGAGGTATAAAGTCAGAATTACTTGACAAAGTCGCAATTGCGAGGTATAAAGTCAGAATTGCTTGATATAATGTCGCAATTGTGAGGTATAAAGTCAGAATTTCTTGATATAATTCGCAATTGCAAGGTATAAAGTCAGAATTTCTTGATATAATTCGCAATTGCAAGGTATAAAGTCAGAATTTCTTGATATAAATTCACAATTGCAAGGTATAAAGTCAGAATTACTTGACAAAGTCGCAATTGCGAGGTATAAAGTCAGAATTGCTTGATATAATGTCGCAATTGCGAGGTATAAAGTCAGAATTGCTTGATATAATGTCGCAATTGCGAGGTATAAAGTCAGAATTGCTTGATATAATGTCGCAATTGCGAGGTATAAAGTCAGAATTTCTTGATATAAATTCACAGTTGCGAGGTATAAAGTCAGAATTGCTTGATATAAACTCGCAATTCTGACTTTGTAACATGTTATAAAGTATTTTTTTCCTTAGAAATAGACTTTATAACTTGCCATTGCGAGATTATATCTCACAATTCTGAAAAAAAAGTCTGAATTGCAAGTTTATATCTCACAATTGTGACTTTTACTTGCAATTCTGACATAACTAACAATTGCGAGTTTATATCTCACAGTTCCGAGAAAAAAAGTCAGAATTGTGAGATAAAGTGTCGCAATAAACTTTTTTGTCGCAATATACCTTTTTTACATTTTTTATTTATTGGTTGAAACAAGCTTCCATGGGGGGAGGCCTGATTGAGTTGCGTTAGTAGTGTGTTGAAACTTGCGGTTTTGTGACGTTCACAAAACACGCTCGAAGCGGTTTACCAATCACAACACACTGGTCCAGTGACCAATCCATAGGACCAATCAAAGAACATTTGAGAAAGAGACAGGAACTACTGTAAACTGATCCTCACTGACAGACTGGGAAGAGAGGTTCTGTAGTAATGTAAAATGTGTTTGTTTGTTTGCCTGTTCTAAAACCTGTTCTAGTAGACCCCAAAAAATAAAATCAAGACCTTGAAAAAGGGCATAATAGGTCCCAAAAATGTTGTTTAATTTTATGTTTGAAATAAAATTGAGCCAGTACACACAGCATGCATTCAAAATCGTTCTTAAATTATGCCGGTAAGTCTACAATAATGACTCATACTGGTGTGTGTGAGTGTGTGTACTCATGCACACTAGTATGTGTGTGAGAATAAATACATGGGCACTATCTCAGTAAGGAAGCCCATAACAGCGTGTTTGCTTTTGCCCTGATACCCAGTGACTCACTGTAACTCTACAAGAAGCTCATGGCACTGCCACCAACTGACTGACCACAGGTCACAGTTACTCATATTCTGAATATTCAGTGCTGGCTCAGACTCTCCAGCTTAGTAACACAATAGATGTGTCCCTATTCAGAGACTGCATCCTTCAAAGTCCGAATGCATCACAGCGGCACAACTAAAGCTGTCCCAATTCAAAGGCTCCTTCGAATACGGTCTACACATACATTCTTTGTTCCCCAGGATGTGGATTTTGAAGTACGCATCCTTCGAAGGATGCAGCCTCTGAATTAGGACACAGCTTATGTGAGGGAATTCAGTAAGAATTGTGTCAGAAGCATTTACAGTTCGTGGTGAATAAGGCATAATCTATTAAAAGCCTAATTTACATAGAAAAGAGGCATGGTTTGCTGAAAAAAAAAAAAACCCACAATGACTAGATGCACCAATATTAAAATTCTGGCCGATACCAATAAGCTGAGAATTATTTATCATGTAATGGCCAATAACTACAACAAAAAGATTAAAATTCTATACTATTTTGCCTAAATAAAAATAAATACAAAATAAAAATTCAGTTGTTTAAATGTCATAAGTGAATTTAGGAACAAAAGGTTTTAAAAAGAGATGTTAATTTTGAGATTTATTAAAGATCACATTTATTTTTTTATGCAGTGTTGTTACTGTTAACTAAGACAAACTATTCAGAATTTTTTTCAGTAATTGAAATAAAGCTGAAGTAAAATAAAATATAAATATAAAAAAATAAACTTAAGAAAAAAAATAGAAATGTCAGTTGCCTAACTAACTGAAATAAAATACATTTAAGCAGAAGTACATAATTTAATCATTTAATAGGAGTACATAATAATTACTAAAACTACACTGAAATAAAAATGATTAAAGATAATTAAAAAAATAATAAAAATGACAGATGCACGTAATAAAATTACTAAAACAATGTAAAATTAAAATCAAAACTATAAAACTTGAAGCTAATTAAAAATATTAATAAATACTACAATATTTATTAAAAAAAAAAAAAAAACACTTTTAAAGATGACAGCATTCTGCTAATTTTCCCTTATCTGTGTTATTTTTTATAACCTAATAATCTAAAAATAGTATTTTTACACAATTGCGGATCCATTACAAATCAACGCTATAATATTAGCCAACAACCAATACCAAATTATTGTGAATCCCCATAACTGGCTGTTTAAATTCTCAAGGCACATCATACTTAGTGATTTCATCATTACATAGTGATTCGTTAAACTGTATTGTGAGCGGTTGGTGAATAAAACGCAGGGATTTGTGCTGAATTGACCCTTTGCCGGAAGTTTGATTGACAGGTGATCTAACCATTCATGATGCAGAATCCACCGTTTTTGTGCAGCAGTCAGGGGAGTAAGTAGATTAACGTCGGTGGGCTTGAAGTTGAAAAATGGTGTGTACTGACATTTTTGATGCTATAAATTAGTAGGAAGAGATGATCGGTTCACAAGCGCTTGAACTGAGGCTCTACAGCGATCTATCACACGATACATTAAAAAGCCACATAATAGTATTTATTGTTTAAATTTCTTTCTTTAAAAATTACAAAATTTGAGACATATCCAAAGTAACCTGCTCTGTCTTGTCTGTCGATGCATTATCAGTGTCCTCTTTGATCCGCGATGTATTTTTCACTGCGTGAGAACATGATGTGTGGCATGAGAGCGGCATGGCTTGTCAGACGTAGCAACAGTAACTAAAGGGGGCTTTCTTTATAAATCAGACACAAAGTCCCCTCAGAGACTTATTCTAAAATCAGCATGGTCAAGCTAAAGCAGCCTGTACTGTCTTCGCATCCCACAACCTGAAGACATCAGCTCTTAAATTCTCAAGGCCTCAGTCTAAGAGACAAGGATAAAGACTTCCTGTCGAGATGCTAAGTAGACGTGGGTCTAGCCATCTCCCTGCTGCAGATGCAGTAGAGTAGAGAGAGACGGGGAGGTTTTGGAACATTAGCCTAATTGCTTGGTGCTTGAATTGTCCTAGTCATTCAAAGCCATTTCACCCACACTGATAAAAGACTGTGGTCCACCATCAGAATACGGTTTCTGTGCTGCAGCATAGGCATTTCCCACACACTGCCATCACATGAAAAACTACACATATAAAGATATATGCCATCACACATAACAGATATATTCTCACTTCACACTAAGGTAAAAGGAAATTCAGAGAGACAATAGATAAAACAGCCTGTATAGAAATAGAGCATGTATTGATTAATCATAAACCGAAGAGCTGTTATAGATATGCCAGTCAGTCAATGTAACAGTATAAAATAGAACGTTTACGGACGGATATATAGACTGTCATGAAAGGCTATCATTTCCTGTGACGATATGGAGTGGGCAGCCTGTGTAGGTACAGAATGCATACATAATTAAATGTATGTGTAACCAGAGACAGGTAACAGGGAGCAGGTGTTGGGATTAGACATTCCTGCTCTGATGTCATCAGCTGAGTTGGCAGACAGGAAATGCTCTGCCACACGCACCACCTGCCCACAGCCAATGACCCAGCACATTTTATGCTTGTGTGCCGATGTGTTTACACAGGATTTATCTAAATAGCTCATCATTAAATCATGCATGAATTAAAAAAGATCATCTCACCAAACGCCTACACAGAGGGGCATTTTATGCTCAGGGGTTGCTCTTTCATAGCTCAGGTAAATGTTCTCAGTTCCTTTGGGGAAATAAAAATAGAAACAATTGAGATAATAATAGTCAAGATAAATTGGTTTTGGAAGAATTTGAAGAAAAATGTCTCTGACTTTTGATTGCAAAGCTGAGAACATGAACACAATGAAATATAAAATGCAAACCAGAGGCCTTTCTAGTTCACATACTAATATAAAATATATTTACTGCCATTCAAAAGTTTTGGGTTGAAAAAAAGTCTCTTCTGCTCACTAAAGATGCATCTCTTTGAGTAAAAATATAGTAAAACAGTAATATTGTCAAATATTAAACAACTGTTTTCTATTTTAATATATATATTTAAGTCATTTATTCCTGTGATGCAAAGCTGAATTTTTAGCATCTTTACTCCAGTCTTCAGTGTCACATGACCCTTCAGAAATCATTCCAATATGCTGATTTGCTGCTCAACAAATATTATCAGTGTTAAAAACAGTTGTAATATTTTGTGGGGAACTTGTGATTTATTTAACATTATAAATGTATTTACTGTCACTTTTGATCAATTTAATGCATCCTTGCTAATTAAAAATCAATAAATTTTTTTCAAAACAAATAAATAAATAAATAACAATAAATAAAATAAAATCGTACTCACCCCAAATTTGACGAATGATAGTGTTTAGAAACTAGTGATAGTTTTTCAGAAATAAAAACGTATTTTAACTTGCTCAAAGTGGATGTTTTCAATCACTGAAATCATTTCCGGTTGATTTATCATATTAAAAAGTGATTAGGTTGAGTGCATTGCATTGTGGGATAAATGATCAGTGCATGATCTGGCAATATTTCATGCACACAGAAACATGTAAGCAAGCAGTGTTATTCATTTTTCATGTGAATAGAAAACAATTGTGCTGCTTAATATTTTTGTGGATACATTTTGTTCAGGATTCTTTGGTGTATAGAAAGTTCAAAAGAAAGAAAAGCAGTTTTTTGCAGTAGATTTTTTTTGTAACTTATTAAGTAGCGTAACACTCCTCACTTTTAATCAATTTAATGCGATTTATATATGTATAAATCACTTGGGGGGGTAATTAAGAATGCAGTAATGTCACATGAGAGGAAGCAGTGCCTCCATCGCGCTATGATTGGATATGACTGTTTTGTGCGATAAATCCCGCCTCTTGTTTTTGTGCGTGTTTGCGAATTGGTCTGAATAAGCAAAATGGTGGCATTAATGGAAAGACTAATTAAAAAGTAAGTGAACTACCCACTTAGATATCAAACTGAAATGGACTGAAATCAGCTTGGTGAAGTTAAACGTACATCTCCGTGTCTGTCAACGAGCTTGATGACTGCTGATCCGAAAATAAGTTGACTATTAAAGATAGTCAACTGCTGAACATCAGTTTACAAATATAATAATGTTTAAATTGTTACTGCCTTAATTTATTATTTTGGAATGCATGTAAATATGTGTTAAAACACTAACTTGATGAGATTAGGTTTACTTGGTTTTAATAAATAGAAAATTAATCATATTGTACAGTTCAAAATAGAACTGTATTTGAAGAGTTTGGTTTCAAAACGCGATAAACGGCATTAAAAAAAAAAATCAGTACTGTATATGGTCGGTATTGAAAGGTCATTTATAAATTTTGCCCAAAATGCGATATCCGTTGTGTTATTCTGTCATGTTTTCTCCCTTTCTTTCCAAAACGCGACAAACGCCAGTCTCATTTCTCTACCGAAAGTGATATATCTGCTCAGCCAATCACAGCACACCATTCCACGCACTGTAAACAGTAATGGCGGCGCTCTGAATACACCCAGCATCATATCTACTTTATGCTTTGTGATCAACAAAAACAGAAAAATGAATCATTTTGGCGGCATTGATGAACCTGTGGTTGTTTCTGCGGTGGTTCTTGTTTCACGACAGCATTAACTTCTGTCACGGTCCCCAAAACTGAATCATGGACAATTTTTAAAAGCTGTTTTTAACACCAATGTACTTGGTAAACATGTTTATACCGTGATGTGACACCAGATAGCTACTCTTTAATTGGTAATGACAAACGGAGACATAATTAATTTATAACATTAACAAGATGACTCATTGAATTCCTTTTGGGAGCGACAACTGAATGTATTTTTAGTCAAATGCCTGTATATAAGATTAGTATTGACAAAGTTCAGAGGCTATCATATGTGAATCAACTTACTTTGTTGTGTATTTTCAAAAATAACTTTTATATTGATGGATTAATTGCATTTTGAAAAAAAAAAGTGGATTTATTGCATTTTGGGGGAAAAATTATCTGTTTGTATAATAATATCCTTTGAAAATCAAAATCTAGATTTGAATGTTTTATGTTTTTATAACCAAAAGATGCTATGTGAAAGTTTGAAATAAAAATTGTGGTTTTCATATGGCCACTTTCTTGGTAAAGAAAACACCTTTTTACTCAAATTAATCATTCATTTGTTTTTTGTATGTTATGTAAAGTAATGTTTATTTAACCAGGAAAATGTGACAACATTACATGTAACTGGGACATAAATTTACATTTGATTTATATACATAAAAAAACATGAATACAACTTTAAGGACTTTGCCTCCTCATTTCAGAACAGAACAGCACAGCACTGACAAGTCTTGCTTACTTGCATCGGCACCAGCTTTTTTACTAAAATCTCTTTTCTCTCTCTTTCTCTCACAGTACAAGCAAGTGGAGCAGTACATGTCCTTCCACAAGCTGCCAGCTGACATGCGGCAGAAAATCCACGATTACTATGAACATCGCTACCAGGGAAAAATCTTTGACGAGGACAGCATCCTTAACGAGCTCAACGACCCACTCAAGGAGGTGAGACACCAGTATATTCAGAATAGTGCTGACCCAGGGTCAGAGTTAATATGGCTGCGGGTACATCTCAACCCAAACATCTCAGAAAATAAGTGCTGATCTAGGATTATCTCCCTGCCTGGACGCATAATCCTTTTCATTTGGATATGACAGGAAACATCTTATCCTAGATCTTTGATAGGGTTTTCAAACGCCACATACTGTTCTTTAAGCCCTAGTAACTGCTGCTGGAAGATTTACTCATCTGTATCTGTAACGTTGTGCCAGGTTATTGGTAGGTCATCCAGATATCCTATGCATACAGAAAATGTGAATTTATAAAAAAAAAAAAAAATAAATACCCAGAATGCAACACTCATGTCATCATGATTTAGCATACAGAATGAGTGTCTTTTATGACACAGCAAAGTGAGAGATAACACTGACGGCTTCATCCCCCAAACACCTTCAAGTCCCTGGCAGCACCTCCCTCCCTCCCTCTCTCCTCGATCTCTCTCTTTCTCTCAGTTGGTCAGGGCTGCTATTTTTACATGCACCGCCTTGTGACAAACCAGCTTTAAATAGATAAAGTCTCCAGCTTGTCTCCCTTGTGGAGGTAAAGGGTTGGATGTGGCTATCAAACTCATTATTCCTCCTGTGTGATTGCGGTCAGAACCTTCCTGCCGCTTTTCCGACTACGCCACGATTTAAAACACAGTGCAAATTTATTCTTCACACCCAAGCCACAGCAAACAAACACATCCTTCACCCTGGCTGCATGGAGACGAGAAAGACTGAACATTATGTACATCAGGCTTTCAGCTAATGGCTGAAGTGAGCTTGACACTGACTGTACAGGTACTATAAAATAAGCTCACTGCAATGCAGTGGGAAGAGAGACTATAGAGGCTTGTGACTGTCGCAGAGGAGTGCTAAGCAAAAAGTAAAAAAAAATAAAAAATTTTAAGCTTTGAAATATGTAGTTTAGAAAGATATCCTTCTCTTATATTTTGCCCAGCCCTAATAAATAATTTAAATATTCACAATATATTTCTATGATTTTGCTGACAATATAAAATTAAGCAACTTTAGATTATTTCTGATATAAATAATGAGAAAGCAAAAACATTAAAATAAATAAATAAATACTTTCTGTTCATATTACACTTTTCTTTTTCTTTTTTTTTGCCAAAACACCCAAAATACTTTTTAAAAATTGTCATAAATGGATTAAACTTAAATAAAAAAAATAAATAAATAAGAATAAAGAAAACTGTAACAATATTCCAGATATAAATATTGGGATGCATTTCAAATATTGTCAGAAAGCAAGAAAATTAAGATAAAATAAAAAAATCAAACAATTTACCCAAAAAAATAAATAAAAAAACAATATACAATAAAACAAAAAAGGGTCTTGTTCCACGGGAAATTGTGAATATAAAATTAAGCAATATTGGGTTTTAAGTAAATATTTACCCAACTTTTAAGTAAATTTTTTTAAAAACTTTTAAATATTGTCAGAAAGCAAAAAAGAGTAGTAATAATAATAATAATAATAATAATAAGGTGAAATATAGGAAAAAAGATAAAATAAAATAAATATGTATTACACCTTTCTGGGTCATTTTACAAAAAAAAAAAAGTGGTCATTACAAAAATTAATAAATGCATTCCTTTTTTAGGGCATTACTGTTCAATGTTCAGCTGCCTTGTTTCTGTTTTGTCCCACAAGAAATTATGAATATAAAATTAAGCAACAATATGGTATAAAATTACACCCTTTCAGATATAAAAATTGAGATACATTTCAACTATATATCAGAAAGCAAAAACATTAAGATAAATAAATAAATATTGTTTTGTTTATATTACAGCTTTTTTTTGTTTTACAAAAAAGCTAATTTAAAAATACTGTCTTAATTTTTTTTTTTTTTTTTTTTTATACCGTTTGATGTCTGTTGATTGTATTTTCTTTCTGTTTTGTTCTATAGGAAATTGTGAACTTCAACTGTCGCAAGTTGGTGGCCACTATGCCCCTGTTTGCAAATGCAGACCCTAACTTTGTGACGGGAATGCTGAGTAAGCTAAAGTTTGAGGTCTTCCAGCCCAACGATTACATTATTCGCGAGGGAACCGTGGGTAAAAAGATGTACTTCATACAGCATGGAGTGGCCAGCGTCATTACCAAATTCAGCAAAGAGCTGAAACTCACCGACGGATCGTACTTTGGAGGTCAGTTGAAAACTCACAGACATATGGTACAAAGTTGTAAACAATTTACAATCTTGCTGAATTCCACACAAGGTGTTAAATAATCTACGCAAGTCGAAGACATTCGTCTGCTGCATGTTTACATACAGTAAAAAAATCACACAAATAAAAATTCACGTTGTACCGATGGAGCAAATGTAAAACAGATATGTAGAAATCACATGCTTCAAATCCTGCTTTAACTCAGAGTACAGTCATACAGTGTTTTATAATTCAGAGATTATGTCACAAATGACCTTGATGTCACATGTTCTTCAGTGTTACCTAAGCTCTACGAATGTGGGAACAAAAATTGAAATTAAACAATTTTTTTCACGATTCATGAAGCTTGTGCCTGCTCTACCATGGGTACACTGCGATGCCAGCCACCTGCTCCAGTGGAAAACCATCTGCTACGGGTATTTTGGCCCATAACAGGAATGCTGCTGGCATGTGTGCGTGTGTGTGGACACGGGGGCGTACGTGTGTTGAAGCTGCTGGCGGTGTCAGAAAATCTCTTCCTCCTCACTGCGTTCTGACTTTGTCCTAAATTGAACAGAGATCATACAGGACAACCCAATTTACACACTTATCAATGAGTCGCATTAAGTCAAACTGCATCTAGTGTAGCTGTCGATTAGCGGAGATTTTTCACTGACCAATGTTGATACAGAACTCCAAAAAAGTAGGGTGTCCATGCAGTGCCCGCATAATGTTATGTACATAGTAATACAATTTATTGACTAAATAAAAACTGCTAAAATAAAACGGTCTTTACAAATTATTTACTGAAAAATCTCAAATATTATATAAAAAATTAGAAGTTATTTGTATTTATTTTTGTTGTTAATGTTATTGTTATTCTAATATTAATAACAAATACAAATGAAAATATTTTTTTAAATATTAATAAAAATAATAATAATACATTTTTATTATATTATTAATAATAATGAATATAAATAAAACATTTTTGTATTATTATTATTAACATTATTAAAAATAATAATATTACTATTATAATATATTTATTTTGTTTATTATTATTATTAATAATAATAATAATAAAATGTAATAATAATAAATTATTTAATATATGTATCTATTATTATTATTATTATTATTATTATATACATAGTGGATATGAACATTGTAATACAATTTATTGACTAATTAAAAATTGCTAAAATAAAATAGTCTTCACAAATTATTTACTGAAAAATCTTAAATATTTTATAATAAAATAATTGTACCTATTTGTATTTATTATTGTTGTTATTAATGTTATTGTTATTCTATTTATTATAATTATTATTAATAATAAATACAAATAAACTAATTAAATATTAATTATTAATAATAATAATAAATATTAGTTTTTATTAATATTATTAAAAATGAATAATACTAATAATTAGTATTATATATTTTTTTAATAAATAAAAAAATAAATAAACAAACATTTGTATTATTGATAATAAATACACATAACATTTTAAACATTTTATTATTATTATTGTCATAATATTTCATTTTTATTTAATAATACTAATGATAATGACAATAAAGAAACAAAATAATAATAACAACAATAATAATAATAATAATAATAATAAAGATTTGTGTATATTGTCATTATTGTTATTAAAATGCATAATAATAATAATAAATACAAATTATTATGATTTATTATTAGTATTATTATTAGTGTCATCACTGAAATGAAAACTGGCCAGGTGAAATTAGAATATTTGAGTCAATAAATGCAAAACCTTGGTATTGATCCTTGTTTTTTTTTTTAAACACATGCAGTGGTTCAAAACATCCCTGTAAATAAAGTGAAGTTCTGGCAGCATGCCGTGAGGTGAGGGCAGGGTGAGGTGAGGCGTTTGATCAAGATAAATCAGGCAAACCCTGTTTGGTATCTCACAGCTGGGATATGTGCCAAACCGACGGACATCCCAGGCTCTGAGGTCAAGTGTCATTTCCATTTGCAGAGGCCCGAGAGGAGGGCAAGTTGATTGGATGCTCTTTCGTGAGGGTGAGAGAGACACCTTCACACATTGCTAGCTTAGGCGCTAACTCGTTCAGGCACTTATCCACTCTTGGCAGTCAGCCACAGACGTGCATAGTAAGACAATTACTACCGGAATCTGAAATTTCATAACGTTTCATCATTTTGTTGCTTTCAAACTCACTCCATCTTTCTTGACTTTTCGGTCGCTATTATTGGGCTGTGAAAATATACATTACAGTGACATTTGAGGCTAACGAACCAATTAGAAATAGAATAGCAAGCGCAAAGTACTTTTGCCACCCTCACCTTTATACTTCACCACATGACGCAAGAGAGATGGCACATTCCCATTAAAATACTCCAACACCTTGTTCCCACTCCCAGCTGGAGAGTGTTGTTAGTATGTCCCACAGGCTACACAGACTTTTTCCACAACATTTTTTCCTGTCCAGAACAAAATGTCAAGGGTATCATCTCTAGACTCTGTGAATAATGCTAAAAATCTGTCATTTTGAAGCACATGATGTACAGTCTTACATTTCCAGCAAATATATTCAAAGAATCAGTAGTCATGTGTTATTTACTCCAGCTCCAGCTTGCAGAAATTCAGGCTACTCATGCATATCTCAAGGTGAAAGACAGGGCTATTTGCATGGCATCTTCTCTAAGCATTAAAGACTTTTCCCCTCAGGGCAGATTAAACCAAACTGTGTACAAGATTACACTGACAGTGATGACTCAGTATTGACAACAAGGTTCATTACAAATTTCCTTATGAGACACTGTATGCGATATATTCAATGAAAAGCTTATGAGCTTTAGCTGATGAGGTGCATGTTTAGGTGCAGGTCTGTAATATAAATACATACAAACCTGATATATAGCCTAATATATTTTCACTGATTAAAAATCGTTGCAATAAAATACTTAACAAAATATGTATCAGAAGAAGAAGAAAATGTTTGATTTTGTTTTTTTTTGTTTGTATAATAATATAAATAACAACAATTGTATTTATGGTTTGTATAATAACATTAATGATTATTAAATACTATATTTATAAATAATATAATATTAATTGTTATTATTAATAATATTATTATACAAACAAGTTGTTATTATTATTATTTGATGTATATATATATAATATATGTATATATAATGTGTGTGTATATATATATATATATATATACACACAAAATATTATTATTAATAATGATATTGTTAATATTATCATTATACAAATAAATTATTATTGTTTGATTTTGTTTGTTTGTATAATACATACAATATTTTATTTAATATTTGTATTAATAATAATAATAAGATGATGAATATATTTATAAACAAATACGATAACATTAATAAATATGAGTAGTAGTATTATTATACAAATTATTATTGTTGTTATTATGTTTGAGTTTGTCTTTGTTAGTATAATAATAATATAAATAATAGTTTATTTATTGTTTGTGTAATGATGATGATGTGAAGTTTAAATACTATAATATTCATAATTATGAATTATTACTATGCAAACATTATTATGATTGTTTGATTTTGATTCTTTGTTTCTATAATAAAAAAAATTGTACTGTTTGTATAATAATAATAATAATAATAATATAATACTAATTTTTGTATAATAAATATATGTATAAATATAAATACTATTATATAAAATAAATACTTATATTAATATTATTATACATATACTTATATTAATATTATTATAATATTATTATACATAGGCACATATATATTCAATATGTTAGTCTTATCCTTGATGATGTGCCCTTCATGTACTAACAACAAGTACAAGTATACATTTAAAACACAGGGACAGTTTCTCAGTACTTTTAGCACTTACACTTGAAAAGCTCACTTGGCTCACATTTCTCTGCAATTTTTATGCATAGTTATGCAAGTATGCATAGTCAGTCCAAACATTTTAAAAAGTCTTAATTACAAAATGCATGTTTTTGGAAAGCTCACTAACCAAACTACACAAAGCAGCTCTCTAAGAAGCAAGCTCAAGAAATGAGAGATGTTCAGTCAACTCCTTAGTTACACTTCTAACAAAAACTGCTAAAAATCATACTTCATATCAGAACGCCATGATATGTCTTTAAACAGTTAACAATAACCTCACAAACAAAAATAAACAGTCTTAATTCCTTATCACATGACTTGCATCGGAGCTTCAGCACACAGCTAAATGCTAAAATCATTTACCACATAACTACATATGAAAAGCGTTGCAGATACAATCAAGTAAAATTGATCTTTTTTATATTATACAATATCTAAAGTGTAAAAAAGCACCGCCCACTACATATTAAACTGAATTCATCATGTGAATTCTCACACTCATGCTATGTTTATATGCTAACCTTTTCTTTTATTCAAGGTTAGCTCTCCTGCTAATCCAAGTAGCCTTGAAGATTTCTCAGCCTACTTCCTTGTCCAACTAGTGACCTCAGTTATATAAAATATGTAATATGTTTAATTCATCTATTTCCCACAGAGATCTGCCTGTTGACAAAGGGTCGTCGTACAGCTAGTGTTCGCGCTGACACCTACTGCCGACTTTTCTCGCTGTCTGTGGACCATTTCAACGAAGTCTTGGAGGAATATCCCATGATGCGCCGTGCTTTCGAAACGGTGGCAATTGACCGCTTGGACCGCATCGGTAAGACCAGAAATCCAACGCTCGCCTTCTCTTCTAGTCTATTGCCTGAACCTTGTGTGTGTTTGTTGCGCGTTTGTCCTATCCTTCATCGCACCTCAATCATCTACCATTGTGTTGCATGACGTGTATATATGCTGCCCTTATTTTCTCTTTTTTTTCCTTTTTCCAAATGTCTCGTATGGATTATAGTCATTGCGAACCGTTAAAACTAATAGCAACTAAATGTAATTTGCTAGCCTTAACTGAGTGGTCTGTCGGTAAGCGACAGTGCATGTAGCTGTCCTGCCCGGGCCCGGTCGCCCTGTTGGTTTTGGTTCAATGTCATCCCCAAATGGACGCATGGAGGGTGGACGGAGGCAAACCCTCACCAGCATGAGCCTCCGTTCCACTCCCCCACCCCGCACACCTGGGTATGAGCACCACCCCGCCCCCTCCCTTGACCCTAGTAGCAGCAGAGCGCCCCCTAGAGGGGGTTTGAGCTGGTGCACTAAAGGGCAAGGGCTTAAATAATAAACTATCAATTAGGACCAGTTCTTCACATGTTAGTGTAGTCCCTGCTCATTTAAAGTGCTTACTTTATTCTATTTATTTACTTATTTTTTTTCCTCAAAGCACAGAAATATGTAATAATATTAATTCAATTTATGGCAACTTCATATACTTTATAATTTATGCATCAGGCATCATGAACTAAGACAGAACAGTACATTTTTAGCATTTAAAGTTGCATAAATTAAGATTAATGTAATTCGAAAGAACATGAATAACAAATTAACAATTGTATATTTATGAATTAAAGGATTAGTTCACTTCAGAACTCAAATTTCCTGATAATTTCCAAGATGTTTAGGTCTTTCTATCTTCAGTCTAAAAGAAATCAGGGTTTTTGAGGAAAATATTCCAGGATTTTTCTCCATATAGTGGACTTCAACAGCTACCAATGGGTTGAAGGCCCAAATTGTAGTTTCAATGCTTCTAAAGGACTCTACATGATCCCAGCCAAGGAATAAGGGTCTTATCTAGTGAAACAATAGGTCATTTTCTAAAAAAAATAAAAATAATAATTATATACTTTTTAAGCACAAATGCTTGTCTTGCACTAGCTCTGCGATGTGCCACGCATTATGTAATGACGTTGTAAAGTTACATCCGCTTTACATCCACCAACGTCATGCGCGATCTTTACAATCTGATTATGTAATGTGTGGCACATTGCAGAGCAGTGCAAGATGAGCATTTGTGGTTAAAAAGTATATAAATGTTTACTTTTTTTTTTAGAAAATGACTGTTTCTCTAGATAAAACTCGTATTCCTTGCCTGGGATCGTGTAGAGACCTTTGAAGCTGCATTTAAACTGAAATTTGGACCTTCAACCCATTGGTTGAAGTCCACAATATGGAGAAAAATCCTGGAACGTTTTCCTCAAAAGCCATAATTTCTTTTTGCCTGAAGACAGAAAGACATCTTGGATGACATGGGGGTGAGTAAATTATCAGGAATTTTGAATTCTGAAGTGAACTAATACTTTAACATTAATTAATTGATAAATGCTATAAAATAATGTTGTTCATGATACACAATGCATTAAAGGTGCAATATGTAAGATTTCTGTCTGCTAGAGGCCTGTTCAAAACAAAGGCGTAGCTTGATGATGGCAAGTTTGAGCGTGGAATCTTGGGACATGTGGTCTTCACAAACATGTTCATGGATTTGATTATTAACGTTACTGTAGTATGAAGCAGAGCAGGGCGGAGTGTTGTGGGAGTGAACGACTCCGCTGGAGCGATTGCGCAACACACGCCTCACGAGCAGCAGAACTTTTATTATGTCACAGTCGCCGGCGCCGCTTCCGCTTTTCCGGTCATGAGTATGAGGTAAAGCAGCTCTGTTTATCATATTAGATACATTTGAGTGTGTTGAAAATGATGTTATAACGTTACTCTTTGCGTGTTTTTTTCTAAATAAAACCCGGAAGCCGAGGTTACGCAGGTATGACGCAATTGACAGGCGACTCCTCACACGTCCTGGAGCCTTGGTTAAAATTGGAATTTTCTACCGATTTACAAATAGTTGGAAACATTTAGGATATTGTAAGCACTCGAGTGAACATAATATATAACACTAGCCTAGTGGGTTTTGGAAAAATCTTACATATTGCACCTTTAACTAATGGTAATGAATTAAACTATTGCAAAGTGTTACCCAAACTATTTTCACAAAACATATTGTTCCAAAGCAGCGAATGTTTATTTTCCAAATGTGTTATTTTTTTGGAAGTTAATTTGTGCAAAAATTGCATGAATCACATCAACATTCATTAAATGACAACATTAACATCTAAAATATCACATTTAAAAAAAAAAAAAAAAATCAGCAACACCTTACACCCACCTCATTTTTTCACACACATTCACTGAATGTTCTTCTCCATGAAAACGTCCTTAAATAGCATTATATTTGTACTACACTACAATAGTCTCAGATTATACATAATGATTTTTTTTAAACCAGTTGGCTTGATGTACTTTAACATTTCCCCACTAAACACAAATCCATTATCACTCACACTTACTCCATAGAAACGCTGAAAAGAAGGATTTCTCTTTCAACCAGTTTCAAAGGAACAATTAAAAAAAAAAAAAAAAAAAAGGATTTTATTCAAGCTGTCTTAAAACAGACACGTCAGGTTCTGTAATACTGCATATTTTAGTCTTTGTCTCACTGCTGAGATACAGGCCACCGTCCATCATCAATTTGAATTGTGTGAATTCAAATGTGAGCTAATACATTCTGAACATTCGTAGAACATCGTTTGATGTTCTGCACCATTCAATGGGTTTGGTATATAACCTTTTTTGTATTATATAATTGAATTCTCTGTCACTACGGTTTAAAATAGTGTCTTGAGCATGAGCCTTGTTACTTTTCACCCAGCATCTCCATGAACCTTTTACTCAACAACAATCTTTAATTAGTTTGTGACAGGCCAGATTTGAAGTGAAGCACAAATACATCTTAAATTCAGTGGTCACATTCAAGCATAACTCCAAAAATACATATTACAACACTTCTTTTAATAAGGGGCTGATATGATTATTGAATACGTCAGTATAAAAATGTCTTTTTCTTTTTGCATCTTTTGATTTCGCAGTTCATAAGATAAAACCGGGAGATAATTTAAGATGTGACCTGAAAACTCAAAGTAAATGTTTCTCTTTTAAGCATATGAAATGGTTATGACGTATACTAACATAGCATGAAGCCCTGCATAATTGCACAAGTTGAGTGCATGAAACAAAACACTTGAAATATAAAACAGAATATCCCTTTTTAATTCGTTAAACAGTCATTGGGGTCGATACATTTTAGTACCTGCTTGCCTGCATCCAGCCCTTATAAAAAAAGTTCATTTTAGATATAGGTTCTAGTGTTATTTTAGCCTTTTTCTTTAGTTCAGTTGTTTTATTTTTGTGTTTATTTGCTAAATTCTGGCATGATGCTATTGACTTGCCTTGCACTAAAAGTTGGATTGGATTGGTTTGGATCAATATGCCCACACCATTGTGACATGCACGTCACTAACTAGTCAATAACAGATAAGGATTGATGCGATCAGGCCAATCAAATCAAATTTAAAAAAATGAAACGAACCCCCAATTCGACAGTATGCATTACACTGTCCGAATTCTAAACTAGGATTATATCAGCACCCATCTCTGTTTGTGGCGTCGACATTTTCACCGTTTTAATGTCAGTCACAACGCAAGATGACCGGTGTAAACAAAGACGTGCATTTGTCCTTTCATGTGGAGAACGGGCTTGTACTAGATTGCCACTGCAAGTTGCCAGCACTTTTGATTTGACATTAGACTAAAACATCTAAAACAAGGGGTCTTGTCTCATACAAGGGAAAAATACGGACCGTGACATGATTGGTGCTCCATGTACTGTTTTTTGGACTGCAAATGCTTGTCTCGTCCTAAGCAAAAGAATTTGCCAAAAAAAGAAAACAAAAGTTACCATGCATTAACCAGAATGACATGTTGTACAATTGATGTATCTATCTTTATTTAAAAATTATTTGACCAGGAGCCCCTCTTGAGATGAGCTCATCTCGTTTTCAAGAGTGTCCTGGCCGACCAGTAGGCAGCAGGTAAATTCCTCATGACGATCCAGATTTTCCCCCCTCACATCTGAAACGATCCACAGGCTTAAGGCAGCCAGCATGCGTTCAGTGCACCAGTGGACCTCAAAACCAAGGTTTAATCAAACGAATAAAAAGCCATTGTAAGTAAAAACAAAGTTGCATGCTACTGTTAAAGTCAAGGCAAGTACTTTTTATAGTATTTTCCCTGTCATGTTTGGGCATTGATCATATATCTGTCTTTAGAATAATCAATGCATGCATACTATTTGATCAGTTCAATAAATTCAAAAAAAGTGTGCTTCACTTGAGGTTTTTACTGCAAGAAAATAATCAGAATGATGATAACAAACGCTGCTGCTTGTTATGATGATGTTGCCAAACACAAAAATGCTTCATTCTGTTGTTAATTATTATTTGTCTGTACGTTTAAAAGTGGTGGGAAATATATTTTAAAATTGTAGCATGCTTAGCAAATTTAAAATAGTTCATTTATACTCAAGCCACTTTAAATATTTAGTTATAAAAAGCAGCTAAGGGGCAGTATGTTAACACATTATTAAATTTAGCAGATTATATAACGAGTCTATATAATCAGACACAGAATTAAACAACAAAAAGCTAGTGACTATTAATCTTAAACATAAAAAAAAATGTATATGTATATAGAAAAAAACTGATTAAAAAAAAGATTTAAAGGAACATTTCATCATAAAAAGGTGTATTGTTTTTTCAAACAAACGGATTCACTAGAATGTTTTGGACTTTCACTACACTACTTAAAATAGAAAACAGAAAGAAAGGACGGTTTGGATTAGCAACATACAAACTTGTGATTTTAAAAACGAACTTAAAGGGTTAGTTCACCAGTTCATGTGACTACAGTGCACAATCTTAATATTATGAAGCGACGAGAATACTTTTTGTGCAC
This sequence comes from Chanodichthys erythropterus, assembly GCF_024489055.1. NCBI lineage: Eukaryota > Metazoa > Chordata > Actinopteri > Cypriniformes > Xenocyprididae > Chanodichthys > Chanodichthys erythropterus. The sequence continues at coordinate 14,150,860 of NC_090242.1, read as the reverse complement.
CAAAAAAACAAAATAACCTCTTTATTCAACAATATCTAGTGATGGGCGATTTCAAAACACTGCTTCATGAAGCTTCAAAGATTTACAAATCTTTTGTTTTGAATCAGTGGTTCGGAGTGTGTATCAAACTGCCAAAGTCACGCCCCCCAGTGGTGAATCATTGAAATTTCAAAACACTTATGACGTAACAAAGCCTCGTTTACTGAAATCACGTGACTTTGGTAGTTTGATACACGCTCTGAACGACTGATTCAAAACAAAAGATTCGTGAAGCTTCATAAAGCAGTGTTTTGAAATCGCCCATCACTAGATATTGTTGAATAAAGTCGTTATTTAGTTTTTTTTGCGCACAAAAAGTATTCTCGTCGCTTCATAACATTAAGATTGAACCACTGTTGTCACATGAACCATTTTTTTTTTTTAAAAAGTGTTAATTATCTTGCTGGCAATGGAGGCCTTACTGAGCCATTGGATTTTATCAAAAATATCTTAATTTTATCAAAAATATCTTAATTTGTGTTCTGAAGATGAACGAAGGTCTTATGGGTGTGGAACGACAGGGTGAGTAATTCATTTTTGGGTAAACTAACCCTTTAAAAAAAAGTTACTTGTTGGGAAAAGTATCTTGTTAATAAAAAAATGAACTGATGAAGATGTTAAGCTAATTGCTAATTTTAGTTAGTGATCTTTCAAACACAGAGCTCCCACACCTTTAGACCAATGCATTTCCATGATTTTCAGTTATATGTGATTACTGTATAAGAATTTTTTTTTTTTTTTTTTTTACATTGAATAAATATTTCAGAGCCTGGGCTTTAAAATTCCAGGATATTTCCAGGTTGACTTAAGGAACCTCCATTTACCTTAACTCACATAACAGTCATATCAAAATAGTTAACAGATTTTATTATTATTATTATTATTATTAGCAACAGAATCTAAAACATAAGAAGCTTTGTCCTGGCCTATTTATATTCATGGTCCAAACGTCATGGCAGCCACCTGGCAAGGTGCTTGAGCTCAATGGTGTGCCACGTTCACGGCTCACTGTGTTCCACTCATTAATTAGAGAATGGGAGGCAGACTCCAGGTTATTAGGCATCTTTAGTGACACAGATAGAGAGGAATGGAGCCCAATATCCCCATTCAGCCCCAGATGAATGCAGCAGAGGGCTAATGTGTCTCAGCGGAGGCCGTCAAGCTTAGAGGTGAAATGGAATGTTCCGTTCTACTGAATGTCTAAGAACATTCTTTGGGAATTTCTCCGTACAAGCCCCATGTAATAGGTTTTGTTCTGAAAGACACTGTGGGTTACTGTGAAATCAATGCTAAGGCAATGTTCAGAATGTCTTTTTTATAGATCTTTTCTTGCTCACAATCAAATGTTGTGGCACTCTCAAATGATATTTTTGCCAAAACTCCCCACAGGAAAGAAAAACTACCATGGAGAGCTCAATTATGAGACTGAGTTGAAATTGTGAGTTTTGCTCAAAACTGAGCACTGATCTTTAAAAAAAAAAAAAAAATTCTAACTGTGCTAAAAAAAATTATTATTATTATTGCCATCAAATTATTACATGAACTAAAAATTATTATTAAATGTAAGAATTTTGTTCACTATTAATACATGTCAACAATTGCCTAATTTGTTGTTCTTTTACTTCTAAGGAATTTTATGAGAAACATCTGGGATATATATTTATGGAAGCTTATTTCCACCACTAAATAAAAACATAAAAAAGGCAATTGCAACTTTTTATCTCACAATTCACACTTTTTTTCTCGATTTGCAAGTTATAAAGTCAGAATTGTGAGATTTAAAGTCACAATTCTGACTTTTAAACTTGCAATTGTGAGTTTTTATCATGCAATTCTGACTTTATATCTCACAATTCTGACTTTTTTCTCAGAATTGCAAGATATAAACTTGCAATTGGGTCTTATAAATCAGAATTGCGTGATATAAACTTCAGGTTTTTTTCCCTCACAATTAGACATTATAACACGCAATTATGAGTTTATATCACACAATTCTGACTTTTTAACTCGCAATTGTGAGTTTATATCTATATCTTGCAATTCTGAGAAAAAAAACGTCAGTTTTTTTTCCCTCACAACTGGACATTATAACACGCAATTTATATCACACAATTCTGACTTCTTATCTTGCATTTGTGAGTTTATCTTGCAATTCTGAAAAAAAAAAGTCAGAATTGTGAGATATAAACTCGCAATTGTGAGAGAAAAAAAGTCAGTTGTGAGAAAAAGTCGCAATTACCTTTTTTATTTTTTATTTCATGGTGAAAACAAGCTTTCATATATGTTTGGTTGTTGGATATACACCGAAACACACAATTTGGACATATTGACATCATCTAAAGCATAACACATTTAGGCATGCATGCAAACACAGCTAGAAATGTAATCTTGAAATGCATTAACCTAATTTCACATTCATTATTATATACATACATCATACAAATAAATACAAACACACATGTGCACATGCATATGAAAACTAATGAAAATTAAGTAAAAAACTAAACATTTGTAGGTCCCTGAATTTGTTCTTACGTAAAATGTTGATATATTAGTATTGCATATGATTTAGTGACTTTAGTGAGACTGCATTCTTTACAAGTCATGTCACTTGGTTTTTATATTTTGTTATGTAATGCAGAGACATTCATATATTTTCAAATGCGACTTAAGTGTCTAAATACTTTTTGGGTCACTGAATGTCAAATTCTTAATTTAGCGTAACCTACGATTATATAATGTTCTGTGGAAATCCCTGTGGATTTTGTTGACGGCAAGACCTGGTCAATAAAACATGGCATACCAAGTGAAAGTTCCTGCAAGTGTGTTGGAAACATGTATGACTTAAACATATCCAGCAGAACACATTTAAACATCTCTAAAACATCCTGTTTGATCTGCAAGGACCTTGTCTAGATCCCCTTCTCCACTGGCCCTTTAGAGTCCTCTGAATAACATGTTTTTGATCAACTCCTCATTCACAGAATTCACGATACCTACAAACTTCTTGTCAGACATCACGTAAGTCTGTAGACATGCAGTGCGTGTTTATTTAGAAGTAGACCGTAGTCTCCTCAATGTTCATCTGGATTTATTCCACTGTGGCTGCCAGTAGATTACACATCATGGCCTTTGCCTTCTGAGAATGAATGCACAAAGGCCATTTCTTTCAGGGTGGGTTGCAATCAGTCACTATTTTTCCCCCCCTGACAAAATGCATCACAGGTCTGACTCCCCCAGCCATGTTTACCGCTACCAGACTAGTTGATACGCACTGTGAACAAGGAAATTGTGTATATTTGGATATGCAAGGACACAACAGGCCTGTAAAAACTCAGAGAAGTCTCCAGGGAGATCTTTGTCCTTACTGCGATTACGTACACATTATTCATGTCCCCCAATAAGTGTTCCTGTCCAGACCAGACTTGTTTATCCTCAGGAGCCCCTTTCTTTCTCCAATGACATATGATATCTCTCATTTTCTGCTTCAGCAAATAACTAATGACATAGTCCTGAAACTCTTCGTTATTGGTTATTGATTGCTTTCCTCCATGGGAACGGTCTCAAATAAAATGTACAGTTATTAGGAGACAGTATTTTAATTCCTTCATCCTGACAGTTACTGTTCTGCGTTATGTTCAGATCATATTGTTCTTATTTTAATTTAAACCATCATCCATCTGGTACTGATGGCTTATGTCCACACACTTTTGGCTAAGTAGTGTACGTCTATACAAGAAATGTGTTATTTTTATATTGCATTAAAGCTGCTGTGCCCATTTTTAAGCCTTTTTGGTTTAAGTCTTTTTCCCATTCATTTTTCCATGTTTTTTTTTTTTTTAACTCAAAAATAACCTTCATTAAAGACTTAAGACATGAAGCAAATCAAACCAAATTAATATAATTTATAGAAAAACATCCTTACAAACTTTGATTTAAAGCAAAAATAAATAAAATAATAAATAATATTTTTTATATTTTACAATATTTATTTATTTGAAGTATAAAAACAATATGTTTTAGGTTTATTTCAAAATATTGATATTCAGTAGATTCAGATTCTGTACTGAAATCTTTATTAAATTACGGAAGAGGATTAGGGCCAAGCAATAATAAAAAAATAAAACCATCTCGAGATTAAAGTTGTTAAATTTCGAGAAAAAAGTTGAGATAAAATGTTGAGAATAAAGTCATTAAATTATGAGAAAAAAGTCATTAAATTACGAGAAAAAGTCGTTAAATTACGAGAAAAAAGTCGTTAAATTATTTGTTATGAGAACAAATTTGTAATTTAACAAATTTGTTCTCGTAATTTAATGACTTTTTTCCTCATAATTTAATGTTTATTCCCAACATTTTATTTCGACTTTTTTTCTCAAAATTTAACGACTTTTTTCTCATAATTTAATGAGTTTATTCTCGTAATTTAACGACTTTATTCTCAACATTTTATCTCGACTTTTTTTCTCGAAATTTGACGACATTTTTCTCATAATTTAATGAGTTTATTCTCGTAATTTAACGACTTTATTCTCAACATTTTATCTCGACTTTTTTTCTCGAAATTTGACGACATTTTTCTCATAATTTAACGAATTTGTTCTCGTAATTTAACGACTTTTTTCTCGTAATTTAACGACTTTTTTCTCGTAATTTAACAACTTTATTCTCAACATTTTATCTCGACTTTTTTTCTCGAAATTTGACATTTTTCTCATAATTTAACGAATTTGTTCTCGTAATTTAACGATTTTTTTTCTCGTAATTTAACGACTTTATTCTCAACATTTTATCTCGACTTTTTTCTCGAAATTTAACAACTTTAATCTCAAGATGGTTTTATTTTTTTATTATTTCTTGGCCCTAATCCTCTTCCGTAATTTAATAAAGATTCCAGTAATTTCTTAATCAATGTACTTCTATTTCAGTAATCTGGTAATTGTGACAATTTATGCAAAAAAAAGTAGCACAGACATTGTTCATGAAACTTTTGCAAAGTTTGAAGAATATTATTTATGATGCAACGCAAAACTTAGCAACTGCCCCCATAAACTAGCCACACAATAATAAAATATGCCATCTAAACATTGTGTCTTAAATTCATATTAAAATGTAATTTTCTTTTTCCAATCACAAAATAGTTTAATATTCCTTCCTTAATGATTAAATGATTAAATACTGTATATAACAATTCTGCCCCCAACACTGCAGACAGCTTGATAGTAAAATTTTATATGTCCCACAGCAGCTGGGTCATGAAACTGTACTTTCGCCTTGAAGGGTAAAAACCCCAGCATGCTTCCTGCCTGATTCGCTCTTATGGCTATGGAAGAAAGACTGATAGCCTATTGCTTTATGCCTTCAGCTCATAAGAGTCTTATGTAACAATGCTCAGCTATTGTGTACAAAAAGGCAGTACTAGAAGAGGTTCATGGAAAAATCGATACATCCTTCATTAATGATCGCAGCAAAATTGTAAAAGACTAGTAAAAGAATGGAACAGATCTAAATCAATTTGGCACACTGGAGTAAAATTAAATTCATGTTTGGAAACCCTAATAGCTGTTTCTCCATATCTGATCTCACCTTCTAGCATTCTTTTCAAACATTACCTGATAAATCAATTGATTTTTCTTATTGCTGGTTCCAGCTTTATAGAATATGACATCGATATCACAGTAACCCACAAATAGGCAACTATTAAGTGCACTGATCAATGATTATACTTATATTTTGTTGCATCATTTGTAGACTATGGAGGACTAAAAAAAATCATTTTAAAAGCATTCATTGCGGTCAACTTTTTATTTGTCAATTTGAAAAAGTATTTTAATTAATGCACTGATTGTTTTCTTCATTTTATTATTTTTAAAGTGACACTCTAGTAGGGCTGGGCGATATATCGAATGCTTTTGTCACACGCATTTCGTCAGTAAAGCCGGTTCCCTGATTACCACTAAATCGCCATCACCTGCTTTCAAATGGAGCGGCATTTAATAGACAGAGCCGTAGTTCACTGATAAGCCACGCAATATCGCGTTCAATATCAATATGAATCGCCGTCGATATTGAACGCGATATTGCGTGGCTTATCAGTGAACTACGGCTCTGTCTATTAAATGGCGCTCCATTTGAAAGCAGGTGATGGCGATTTAGTGGTAATCAGGGAACCGGCTTTACTGACGAAATGCGTGTGACAAAAGCATTCGATATATCGCCCAGCCCTACACTCTAGTCATCCACTGTAGATCACGAACGCAATAAAATCAAATAAAAAGGCTTATAGGACCATTGGCTGCTGACATAGAGGTTATTTGATTCATGATAAAGTCCTACTATAACTATAAACTTTGTAGTAGTCCTTGTTGAAGTAGTACTAGATACCCTGCTGGAAAGCAAACAGCTTCGACATACCTCTAGTCATCTAGCCTGGCCAAACTTGTCCACAATTAAGTTTAGCTGGTTGTGGTCTTCGAGCATAACCAGATTACAAGTGCTCCAAACCCCTTTGAAACAAGACCAGCCTGACCAGACTAGGAGACCAGCTAATACCTTCAAACCAGTTTAGAAAAAACCTCTAAAATTGATTTGAGGCTTGCTTTTCAGAAGGGTAACGAAACATTTTTTGAGTATCGTATGCTGTGCTTGGAGATTGTGATGTTTTAGACTTTGAAATAGTGAAAAACAAATGTGAATTGAGATTCAATGCATAAGCAAATGAGGTAAGCACCTCAGAACTTGAATCCAACATCAGTCCTACTTCAAAATTTCTACTTAGGAGTGACTAGCCTCCCCTCTCTACATTTGTGAGACCTTTGTGCTTCTCCTCTCACTGTTCAACACTCTTTGTTACCCTATTTGGTCTAGTTGTAACCTGCTCAGCCTAAACTAAAGATTGACTATGTTTTGGTTTCACCCCCCAACAGGGAAGAAGAACTCACTCCTGCTCCAGAAATTTCAGAAGGATCTGAACGCTGGCGTCTTCAACACTCAGGAGAACGAGCTGCTGAAGCAGATCATTCGGCAGGACCGAGAGATGGTGATGATGGTGGATCGGAAGCAATCGGTCACGGGGATGAACTCCACGCCGATGTCTGGAAACTCCATCATTAACTCTCCCGCTCAGCCACCGTTTACTACAGCGACTGCTATTCTTGGGAACAACCAATTACAGCAGCAGGCCGCCCCACTAAGCTACAGCACCTCCGCCACTATAACCCCATCAGGCCGCGTGCAGCCCTCACAGGGCGTCACGTTTTCGGCGCCGAGCGTTTCTCACGGCAACTTGAGCACCTCTTCCCAGAATCCCCCTACGCCCTTGCAGCAACCGGCGGGGGCAATCATGTCCCCTTGTTCGTTCACCACATCCATTTGCAGTCCCCCGGTGCAGACCCCTATAGCCAGTCGAACATTCCAGTATGGATCGCCGACGGCCTCCCAACTGTCCCTTGTACAGCAACCCTTACCCCAGCAGTCGTCGCCCGCCTCCATACCACAACAACCGGCGCAACAACAGCCACAGCAATCGCAAGGGGCGTCCCCTCAGAGAAGCGATGTCCACAAGAGCACACAGGTGCTCCAGTCAGGCAGCCTGAGCAAGGACTTACGCCACCTCTCTGCCTCGCAGCCGTCACTGCCCCACGAGACCTCATTGGCTGCCCGAGCACACCCCGCATCAGGCGAATCACTCGCTTCCATTCAGCCACCCATGGGATCCGCGGCAGGCGTCCAGGCCCCGGGCTCCGTGCTGCAAAGCGGCATCCGTACCAACGTCCCACAGAGGGTTGCCCTTTTCCGGCAGATGTCATCGGGCGCATTACCGCCGGTGCGCATGGCGCCTTCTAGTGCCCAGCACAGGGATTCCACGGGCTCCAGGAGAGAGTCGGCAGTCTTAAGCAGTACAGAGACGGAACAAGACAAGATGCGGTTCGCATCGAATTTATGATCCCATTTTACTTTTTTCACATTCATTTTTTTTTTTTTTTTTTTAAAGATTGATTTTTATGGAGAGACAAAAAATGGGGAAAAGACTTGTATTTTTTTTCCTCCAACTTCCTCTGAAAAAAATAACCTCATAGCTATCCTGTACAGAATTTCCTTGTACTATATTTTAGACACACTTCCCCTTCAACTTAAGAATGTATATTATACAAATATATATGTGCGAATCCAACTAGAATATTTGGCATTGACCATATGGGAAAAAAAAAAAAAAAAACTCTAGTATAAACGCAAGTCTTCCTCTCTAACATATGTGACTATAACGTGTCTGAAGATGTTCTTTTCTGTTGACGTTTTTCATTACAGTTCAGATTTTTCGTTTTTGGTACGGGAATGCAATGATGTTTTTGAATGTGTTTTTGTTGAATTTTTGTTCTCGACGAGAAGATGACAAAACAAGTCCAGCATTCAGCAGCTTTTGGCATCACTGTGGAAAATGTTTGCGCAAAACAAACCTGGGAAATACTGAAATGTATAAAAAGCACATCTACAAACTTTTACCGGCTGGAAAAAAAAAGTTAATATCAGAAAATGCTCGGCGCACCAAATCAAGGTGCAGTTCCGACATCTGCAATACTTCGTGTTGTGCAGTAATTGCGTTGTGTTTCAAGACAGCCTTTGTGCATTAAAGGGAATAAATGTATTTTTTTTTTTTTTTTCTGTTTTTTATTTTAATTTAATTTATTTTTACGAAGGATGTGTGGTCAAATCGGATGGTTTTATTTTCTATATCTGATTTCAGAACGAGTCAGACATTTTGAAATGTCACTTAAAGACTGTACATTTACAATATTTATAAAACTAAAGATTATCACCATTATGCAATAGACTGTGATATAAAGATTACCTATATGTGTGTTGTACATAGTTTTGTAGAACTAGTATTTAAAAAAGTAATGTGTGGTGCATTTCAACATGGCAATGTCTTATCTCTGTCAGCCGCCTGGGTAATGTCTATATATGCATATATATAAATATATATTCAAATGGTAATATGTGACAACAAACATCAGAAACAATCATTAGAGATAAGAAAACCTTAATGCAAATAGTAGCACTATACTGTAGGTAGCACTATATGTATTCCAAAATATCTTGCTGGTCAAATGTAAAGGTTTACGGGTGGGGTTTGGGGAGGGGGGCGGTATTCATCATCAACATCATCAGCTCATCAGCAGCAAGGCTTAATGCAAATGTTACATCATCGTATTCATTTTACAATCCGTAAATGGAAATCAAATGTATTTATTTGAACATTTCCTGGGCTGACGTAATATAAGGAAGCCACCAGCTGTCTGTGTACATCAACAGACGCTTTCTTTTATGATAGTTTTATATTAATAGTGTTCATCTCATGGATCAGTATTATGTACACACTACTCTAACATCATACTATTACATAGAACTAGATGTTATGGTTATGCATTTTCCGTTATTTTTCATATTTAAAGACTGTGAAAGCATAACTTTTATTTATGTATTTATTTTCACTGTATGTAATGAAAAAAAAAACAACAAAAAAAACACATCAACCTTTAAGTATAACCTTTATGCAACATAATAATCTGTAAACCGACGGCACTGCAGACACAACACAATTATCCAAATGAAAGCAGAAACTAATATTCAAGAGTAATTATGTGAATCCAACAAAGTGTCAGAAAAGAATAGATGGACAAATATAGATATTCAAAGAAAGAAAAACAGAAGCTGCTTTGCATTAAGGTTTTTATCTCTCCCGTTCGTCGATTCATCCAGTCTGGGGCTTAAGACTTTGAAATGGCATGTCAGTCGCCCGTATTGGGCATAACTAGAGGTAACAAGCAGCTGTGACTTATTTGACTACTTTAATTTATTCTTACAATACTGCTACCGAAATTCGGTAGACTAAAGCAAAAACGTCCTGACCCGTGCAAAGTCTCCAAGCCCCCTTGCACAATGTCAAAAAAAGAAAGAAAAACCCCACTTGTGTCAGTTCTGTACCAGTGCAAATCCCATACAGCGACCATAAACGCATGCATTAACATGAATACTTAAAAAGAGAAACTATTTAAAAAATGTTGAGATTTAAATGTATTGTGAGATTATGTTTTTTTGTTTATTGTCTGCCTAGACGTTCTCTGTGCGTATCAGAAACATTGAATTTTCACGAAAAGGACATTCTTAAGTATTTGTGCCTAAACTATAGCCATGTTTCATCCTGTTCCTTTCATGAGTGTGACTCGTGTGTGTGTAAACACACACACACCTGTATGTAAACAAGTGTATACGTGTTTGTTCAATGTTTTCCAATGAGAACAAAAAGCAATGGGAATGGCCAAAAGTATCGGAGCAAAAAAAACAAACGGGATCGCAGCGGTCTTTGCTTGGCATTAATGAACTAGTGAAAATACCAAGTATATATATTCGCATTTAACAAACTAATCAGTATCGACTGGAATCATGATAGATCCTGGGAATGGTTAAATGTGTGTGGGACTAAACTTATAGCCACTGATGTTGTGTGGAATGAAACTGGCCAAAGCGAAACTTTTCAGATACAAACTTTCATTGTGAATTGCACTTTCTGTTTAAAGAGAGAGAGAGAAATCTAGAAGCAGAAACATATACTGTACATTAGTTGGTTAAATAAAGGGGTTAAACACAACAAAAAGTGTTTAACTCCTGCTATGCCATAGTGTATAGAAACTAGTGTACAGATATCTGCTACTTTTTGATACTGTACTTGCCTTCGGAGGGGAATGCTTCCCGTGTTAATGTGCTTTTTTCTCTCAGCTTTAAATACTGTTAGAATGGGAAGGAGAGACACTCATACAATACACTTAACAAAAAAAAAAAAAAAATGCTGTCACTTTCTGAGGAGGTGTTTAAGAAAACCAGCACATATCTTCGTACGTTTGTTTGTTTTTTATTTATTTTTATCATATATTTGTGTTTATGTCATGGGAAATGAACAATGCAAAAGAACAAGAGGGAAGAGTGATGTTTTAATAAAGGGAAAAACGAAATGTTTGGTTTGCAGCCTCTAAGATTCAGGTGAAATTATTTTGTTTGATGTGTTCTATGATGTGATGCAAATGATGGAAGATTCTAGAACAGGCCTCAAACTCTTAATCTCAGCTGATTTTTTTTTTCCATTATGCTTGTTCATGCATACCGACGCTTGGTTTAAAAAAAAAAAAAAGAAGAAAAAAAAAACGGGGACAAAAATCATTCAATAAATAACAAAACATGAACAATTAGTTACTTGATCCTGAATAAAGAAAGGTAAATGTATACTTTCTTATACATATATGCAGACAAACGGTGTTTGTCAAAAAATTATTTTGATTTTTTTTTTCTTTGTAAATAATAAACCTTTAAAATATAGAGAAAAATAAAAGAACTATTGCCATTTACCACCAGGCTTCTGTGTGTTTTTGTGATGAGTTGCCATTTGTTAAGTTCAACTTTTGCTTTATTTTATTTAATATTAGTGGTACCATCTACAGACGTGAAATTGCATGGCTTGTTGAGCTGTGCTTTACTGTTGTGAACTCTGTTATGAATGGGTTCAGATTTTAAAGGGGTCCTTGATTATGCTTTAACTTTAGTTAGTGTGTAATGTTGCAAAGTTGCAAAAATCTGCAAAGTTACGACACTCAAAAGTTCAATGCATGGGGAGATATTTTCTTTTAAAGAATTCGCTGTTTAAGGACTACAACAAACGGCTGGTAGGGACTACAACGAGCTTCTTCCCGGGTTAGTGACATCACAAACCCCAAAATTTACATAAACCCTGCCCCCAGGAACACGCAACAAAGGGAGTGAGGCCATGTTGGGCTGCTTTAAAGAAGAGGACATGCTTCACAAACGATGGTCAATTCAACACTGGATTTGCACAAAAGATTAACATGACGGCACATGCTAGTCGATGAGTTGAATCAACTCCACAGCTACTACATAAATTTATCCAGTAACCATTCAGAAACGTCCAGTTGCACTTTAAAAGTTGTAACTCCATCAGTGTCCGACTGCGGTTTGAACAATGTAAGGCTGAACAGCGTTACGGACAATCCTCATTTTGGCTGCGTGAGACTCTCCAGCTTTGTTATTGTTGAGCAACCGAAACACGAGCTGTTAAAGCTCCGCCCTCTTCTGGAAAGGCTCAGGCATGGTTACAGCCACTTGGGTAAAGTTGGTTTTATATTCGCACATTCAGACTTCTGATAAATTCAGACTTTCCAATAAATGTGCAATAAATTAATGTTTGCGAATTTTAAGCAGCGACATGATATTGACAACCAACGATTGTCAACTTACAACATTTTTTCACAGTCGATCAAAATAGGCAAGTATTGTTTTAATGGCATATTTACTTGTGAATGTCCAATGTAGTGTGAGGCTATTGAATACGGATGTCCGAATGTGCGAATATAAAACCAACTTTACCCAAGTGTTACAGCCAATGTGAATGTGCTAGTAAAAGTGACAGTCCACTTCAGCAGGCCGACTTAAAAAAAAATAAAAAATCAGATTTAAGGGGGAAAAACCATTGAAACTTAAGGGTGGGCTGTTTTGAATTGAGCCATGAGCCTACCCAGCAACATACAATCACTCAGAACACCTCAGAACTACATTGCAATGCTCCTGAAACACATCTGATAACACATAAAAAGACATTAAATAAATTCAGACATTGTCATTGGATATTCATCAATGATACAATCAGATAGTTGCTGCTTTATACAAACAATAGACAACAACACAGTAATCCATCCACTTCCTGTGAACAGAAAGTAGTCCAATCTCTTTACAGTAAAAAGAAATGGAAAATTGATCTTACCAAATCCTTTTGTTCCCATGTACTTGAATCCTCCATTTTGTGTCCAAAAGTTAAATACATGATTATTCCACAGAATATGACTGTAAATTCAAGGCCACATCCATTTTGTCTATTTGGAGGAAGAAAAAAAAAAAAAAAAAAAAAAAGGAAGCCCAAAACAGGTGCACCTGCAAGAGGTGAAAAAGGCCTAGAGGAAGCCTAGTTAAAAGTCCCCTGAACTTCCTGTTGTCTCCAGAAATCGTACATCCAAACAGCACTTTTCAAATTCTTTTTTTTTTTTTCTTTTTTTTTTGAGAATATATATGTACATGTTTGCATATAAATGTTGTTTTATTATAAATTAATTGGTTTTAAATTAGCTAAAAAGAAGGAATTTTATGTATGACTAATTGAAATTAAATCCAATGTCGTAATGAAATGAACAATGATGAACTCTTTGACTGACAGTTTCTTAGTGTAAAGGTCATCTTGCTTTGGCCTTTCTCTTTCTATGCTGTAGAAGTACAGAGATAAAAAGTAAATGTGTGACTGACATTGGAAGACAGTGAAATATAAATCTGGAGGGAGGAACAGAGAGGGAATATCAGTGACTCCTGTGGCTAAATGAAAAATCCTCTCTTTGGGATGGTCAAGATTTCCATTCATTACCCTCCTCTGCAGTTATCAGTCATGAAGTATTCATACATTCTGACAGAACCCTCTCACAGTTGCTTCTGATTAACAGGACACCTTACACACAGTTTGGATTCATAATTCACTCTCAACAATAGGGATTATTAGACTTCTGAATGTTTAATAAGTGAGATAGAATGAAACATTTGCATCTCTTCAAATGCAAATCCTCTATAGAGTTTGATTAATAACTCAAACTGGGTTATTAATCAGGAATTCATAATACAAACATGTAAAAGTATATTCATCACACTATCACTGGGACCGAAATTATTTGGTTTGAAACTTTGTGACAGTTTAAAAAAAATGATGTTCTGTACAGCATGAATATGGGAAGAATGAATAAACTACATCTGACATGTTGTCACTGTCATGTGACCTACGGCGTCAGTTGCATCACTTCACTGCGATTCATAAAATCCTAGGATATCGAATGCACACTTCAGAATCTCACAGCATTACAGTATATATACACAGTGATTCTAAGGATTCACAGCGCTTAATTTTTTCCACATTTTATGTTACAGCCTTATTCCAAAAGGGGTATAAAACATTTTTATTTTCCACAAAATTATACAATGACCCCATAATGATAACAAGAAGGAAGTTTGTTTGAAATCTTTGCAAATTTAAAAAATAAATAAATAAATGTAAAAAAAAAAAACATGTTCACAGCCTTTGCTCAATACTTTGTCGAAGCACCTTTGGCACCAATTGCAGCTTCAAGTCATGTGATGCTACAAGCTTGGCACACCTATTTTTGGGCAGTTTCTCCCATTCTTCTTTGCAGAACCTCTCAAGCTCCATCAGGTTGGATGGAGAGCATCAGTGCACAGCCATTTTCAGATGTCTCCAGAGATGTTCTATCAGGTTCTGGGCTCTGGGCTCTGGGCTCTGGGCTCTGGCTGGGCCACTCAAGGACATTCACAGAGTTGTCCAATAGCCACTCCTTTGTCATCTTGATCTTGGCTGTGTGCTTAGAGTCATTGTCCTGTTGGAAGATGAACCGTCGCCCCAGTCTGAGGTCCAGAGCGCTCTGGAGCAGGTTCTCATCAAGGATGTCTCTGTACGTACGTTGCTGAATTCATCTTTCCCTTGATCCGGACTAGTCTCCCAGTTCCTGTCACTGAAAAACATCCCCACAGCATGATGCTGCCACCACCATGCTTCAGTGTAGGGATGGTATTGTCCAGGTGATGAGCCGTGACTGGTTTCCTTCAGACATGCTATTCAGGCCAAAGTGTTCAATCTTTGTTTCATCAGACCAGGGAATTTTTTTCCCCCCATGTTCTGAGAGTCCTCCAGGCAGGCTGTCATGTGCCTTTTACTGAGGAATGTTTTCTGGCCACTCTACCATACAGGTCTGATTGTTGGAGTGCTGCAGAGATGGTTGTTCTTCTGGAAGGTTCTCATCTCTCCACAGTGAAAAGCTGGAGCACTGTTAGACTGACCATCAGGTTCTTGGTCACCTCCCTAAGGCCCTTCTCCCCCAATCGCTTAGTTTGGCTATATCGGCCCACTCTAGGAAGAGTCCCAGTGGTTCCAAACTTCTTCCATTTAAAGATGATGGAGGCCACTGTGGAACCTTCAATGCTGCAGACATTTTTCTGTACCTTTCCCCAGATCTGTGCCTCAATACAGGTCTACAGACAATTCCTTGGACTTCGTGGCTTGGTTTGTACTCTGACATGTATTGTTAACTGAATGACCTTACAGTATATAGACAAGTGTGTGCCTTTCCAAATCATGTCCAATCAACTGAATTTACCACAGGTGGACTCCAATCAAGTTGTAGAAACATCTCAAGGATGATCAGTGGAAACAGGATGCACTTGAGTTCAATTTTGAGTGTGATGGCAAAGGCAGTATTGTTTGTTGAATTTTGAGGAAAATAATAATTTAATCCCTTTTAGAATAAGGCTGACAAAATGTGGAAAAAGTGAAACGCTATATATACTGTATATATATATATATATATATATATATATATATATACTGTTTATATATATATATATATATATATATATATATATATATATATATATATATATATATATATATATATATATATATATATATATATATATATATATATATATATATATATATATATATAACATTGGTTTCTGAACTTGGAGTGGTCTCTTAATTTTTTCCATAGCTGTATATATATATATATATATATATATATATATACACACCTGAACAAAATCTTAAGACCGGAAGAAAAATTACAAGTATTCGCATTTTGCGCTGCTGGATCATAACCAGGTTGTAAGTACTGCTTCAAAATGCCAAGAGAAGAAAAGGAGCAAGAGACAAAAAATATAGAGTAGGCAATTTATTGAAAACTGCATTTAAACTCAAACAGGCTGTTCATCAGCTGATCAAAAGTTTAAGACCATAGCCTTAAAAAGTTCAAATCTGTGCAAAAATTTGGCTTTCATGTCATTGTCCTTCATACAGTCACACTGTCATGATCTCCTGATGGCAAAGGCAAAAAGGCTTTCTTTCTTTGAACGTGGCAGGATTGTTGAGCTGCACAAACAAGGGCTCTCGCAGCGCGCCATCGCTGCTGAGGTTGGACGCAGTAAAACAGTCATTTTACATTTCTTAAAAGATCCTGCAAGTTATGGGACAAAAAAGTCAAGTGGTAGACCCCAAAAAATTTCACCTGCACTGAGCCGGAGGATCCTACGGGCTGTCCGTGAAGACACAGGCCGATCCTCAACCCAAATTAAAGCCCTTACTGATGCTGACTGCAGCCCAATAACCATAAGACGGCATGTGCGACTGAAGGGCTTAAAGAACAAAAAACGTCTTCAAAGGCCACGTCTCCTCCCACGCCACAAACTTGCCCGTTTGGAATTTGCAAGGGAGCACCAAACATGGGACATTGAAAGGTGGAAGAAAGTTTTATTCTCTGATGAGAAAAAATTTAACCTGGATGGTCCTGATGGCTTCCAACGTTACTGGCATGACAAGGAGATCCCACTGGAGATGTTTTCTACGCGGCACAGTGGAGGAGGCTCCATAATGATCTGGGGTGCTTTTTCCTTCAATGGGAAAATGGAACTTCAGGTTGTGCAGGGGCGTCAAACGGCGGCTGGCTATGTGGACATGTTGCAGCGGGCATCCCTCTTGACTGAGGGCCCTCGTCTGTGTGGTAATGACTGGGTCTTTCAACAGGACAACGCTGCAATTCACAACGCCCGCCTGACGAAGGACTTCTTTCAGGAGAATAACATTGCTCTTTTGGACCATCCTGCATGTTCCCCTGATCTAAATCCCATTGAGAATGTTTGGGGATGGATGGCAAGAGAAGTTTACAAAAACGGACGTCAGTTCCAGACCATGGATGCCCTTCGTGAAGCCATCTTCGCCACATGGAGCATTGTTCCCATCAGCCTCCTGGAAACAGTTGCATCAAGCATGCCAAAACGAGTGTTTGAAGTGATCAACAAGAATGGTGGGGCTACTCACTACTGAGTCCTTTTTTGAGACTTTTAGTTGTATTGTGGGTTTTTTTTGGGCTATGGTCTTAAATTTTTGATCAGCTGATGAACAGCCTGTTTGAGTTTAAATGCAGTTTTCAATAAATTACCTACTCTCTATTTTTTGTCTCTTGTTCCTTTTTCTTCTCTTGGCATTTTGAAGCAGAACTTACAATCTAGTTACGATCCAGCAGCGCAAAAAGCGAATACTTGTAATGTTTCCCATGGTCTTAAGATTTTGTTCAGGAGTGTATATATATATATATATATAAAATATATATATATATATATATATATATATATATATATATATATATATATATATATATAGTCAGACAGACACATTACAAAACGTGATGGTGTGGAGAAAAAAAAAGAAAGATAATAAATATTATTGAGACTATTTCCAGTCAAGCTGTAATTTTGTCTAATTGTGCAAAATGTGTGAAAATATTTAATTGTTTTTCAGACACATAACATGCTAATATCTTTCTCAGGGGTATCATTCATGTTTATAGCAAGTTAGCAACAGTGCAAGTTCAAATTTAAAGTTCGGATTTGAAACAAACCATCAGCATCACTAATTAACATCTTAATTTAAGTAATCAATCCACATCCTAGTAATTGTTTGAATACACGTGAATACAACTTGTTCACAAATGATTTCAAATAAACTCCCCAGCGTCAATGGATGTGCATGAATGTGCTATTTACACACACACACACAGAAATAAAAGCGAAGCTGACAGTCAAATTGACACGCTGACATCACAAAAGAACGTTTCATGTCAGATCAAAAACCCCATAACATGACTTCCTAGAAGTATTATCACAGTTGATCCTTTTGATGAATATAATGAATCAGACCGAAAATAACCAATCTCTACACACCAAATATTTTAAATTACCAAGAAAGATTTCCAAATTCAGTGGCTGACAGGAGCCAGAAGTTTTACTCCAAATCTAATTCACGTATTACTTCACAGAGGAGATGAAACAGCAACACAAAACCAGCCGAGGCGAAAGACCTTTGACATAAGTCAAATCCGCCCATTCAGAATTCCAAATGGCTCTTAATGGAATTCATGCAAAGCAGAATACAGATGAATCCATTAAAGAGGACCATGACATGAGCAGGATAATGAAGTGCATTCACACGCTTACTGAAGCACACACACACACAGCCGGTTTAAAGTTCAGATTATGGTCAGAGCAAAAGATGCTTTAAGGATAAGGATAGGCCAAACAACATTTAAAAATGGTTAAGATGACAGATTTTTAAATGCATAAATGTGATTTACCAAAATAACACATGGAACAGATGCGAAAAATTGCAAGAAGTCTGAAAATCTTTTCCGTAGCTCTCAAATCAAATACGGCAGCATTCAGTGTATGCGTCACATCTTTGTCAATGACAGAGGAAAGAAAGTCATACGGATTTGAAACAACATGAGGTTGAATCATTTTTTTGGGTGAACTAACCTTATAAGCTGTGACAAATTAACATTAGCACATATTATAATACCACTTTAATTTTGATTTATTATTAAACGTGACTTAATGCTGTTGGTAAAACCTTTATCCATTAATCTCATCTTTTCAGGCAACCCGACCTTCAAAACATCAGCAAAAACGGCAGGGTTTCACATGACACCAGTTCAGCTAGAATTTCTATCAACTGTGCCAATCCAGCATATTTTTTATATTCCAAAAGTAATTTAAGAAACCAAGCTGTGGGTTTGGAAAAGGTCAAAAGAACTGAGGATCTTTTTATAAGTATAAGTCAGTGGTTAGGAAACAATTCACAAGTCTATGTTATTCTACCCTGCATATTATAAATGATTTTTATGGGGAGAATTTTTTTTTTTTTTTGTGAACATGAAAACAATTCACGGGCCCATGTTGTTCCAGAGGCAAAAAAGTAATTATTGGGGTTCAAGCGCTTTAAAGGATTAGTCCACTTTTAAATAAACTTTTCCTGATAATTTACTCACCCCCATGTCATCCAAGATGTCCATGTCTTTCTTTCTTCAGTCGAAAAGAAATTAAAGTTTTTGATGAAAACATTCCAGGATTATTCTCCATATAGTGGACTTCAATGGGCACCAAACGGTTAAAGGTCAAAATTAGTTTCACTGCAGCTTCAAATTGTTCAAAACAATCCCAGATGAGAGATAAGGGTCTTATCTAGAGAAACCATTGCTCATTTTCTGAAAAAAATGGAAAATTATATAAGTTTTAACCAGAAATGCTCATCTTGAACTAGCTCTCTTCTTCTTCTCCTCTATTAGAATTCCAGCAGTGTAGACACTGCTAAGTGTATTACTGCCCTCCACAGGTCAAAGTTTGAACTAATTGTTATATACTTGCACTAGCATATTGCATATAAAAAGAGTTCATACTCTGACCTGTGGAGGGCAGTATTACACTCAGCAGTGTCTACACTGCTGGAATTCTAATAGAGGAGAAGAAGAAGAGAGCTAGTTCAAGATGAGCATTTCTGGTTAAAACTTATATAATTTTCATTTTTTTTTTTCAGAAAATGAGCGATGGTTTCTCTAGATAAGACCCTTATCTCTCATCTGGGATTGTTTTGAACAATTTGAAGCTGCAGTGAAACTAATTTTGACCTTCAACTGTTTGGTGCCCATTGAAGTCCACTATATGGAGAAAAATCCTGGAATGCTTACATAAAAAAACTTTAATTTCTTTTCGACTGAAGAAAGAAAGACATGAACATCTTGGATGACATGGGGGTGAGAACATTATCAGGAAAAGTTTATTTAAAAGTGAACTAATCCTTTAAGGCTTTTAGCACATGTGTAAATGTTTATGATGTTTTAATAAGCAAGCTTGTGACCATCTCCATGATAGATGGAAAAGACCATTTACGGCCAATACACGCAATTTACCATAGGAAATTTATGTTTTTTAAAGCTTTTGAACAGTTATCAAGGTTGAGCCAAAAACCTAGGACTGGTTTGCCAAAGTTGATTTTTGAATAATCTCCAATATTTTCAATGAATTCAATAGACAACGGCAGTCCTAGAAGCAAGTTATACCATGTGGTATGAATGTCAGCTCTTACATATGTGTGCCAAGTTTGGTGAAAATATCTCTTTCCGTTCAAGAATTATAGCCATTTTAGTTAAAGAGGCTCTGCCCACTTTGGACATTTTGGCAGCCCTTAGAGACCGTGAATCATAATTTCAACTTCTTTTTTTTCTTTTTTTTTTTTCTCTGTAATTATTGATAGTTAGACTCCAGAGAATCTTGCTGCACTGGTTTGGTTCTGATCGGGCCAAAAACCTCAAAAAACCCAAAATATTCGAAATTTTGCCAAGAGCGATGATTAAATCTGAGGCAGTTGTTCATCTTGAGTCAAGGGTTCCTATGCCTAACAGTTTAGGAGTTATGAGCGATTTCATACTTTTTGCTGCTAAACCGCCCCGTCAGGCCAATCAGGGCAAGTCTAGGTGACATAGACTGGGTGAGTACTACAAGACCTCAAATTTTCAAGTCTCTATGACTTACGGTTTTGTCACTTTTAAGGGAGAATGCTGATCCTTTGAAATTTTAACAATTACAATAGGGTTTCAGAGCTACACGCTTGAACCCCTAAATACACTTATTTATATTAAAGTCACACAAAAACAAAACTGCGCGCATTTTGTGGAACAACATTGTTTTTGTTGTGCTTCAGCTCTTATGTATGCAAACTCTGGCGAAAACCATCCCGACAGGACTAAAATAAAACACTTATAATAGGCTTCCCATAGTGAATCAGGGTATGACAAAAACACGTTTTGAACACGTTTTCAGTCACAATGGGTTGCGAAAGTTTCAGACATACACACAGATAGCTTCATTATCTTCAGAATATGAATATTTACAGGAATGCTAAAGTATCTCATCTGAATTTGTGTGGATGTAAATAACCGCTGGCAGAAAGTGAATTAGCGTTAGCCCCCCTCACCACAGATAAACACAAGCCCTTGATTTATTGGTTTCCAGTGCAGCTGAAGGTTACCTTTGTGTAATGGAGGATGCCGCTCAGTAATCTTGTGTTAGGTGACTTCTGTAATTGCATTATTTCATAATGGCTGTGTATCGTAGATAGGGGGCTTTGATAAAAGTAGAGAATTAAAAAAAAGATTCATATCTCCAAATGTATGGGCTTATACATTGGAATTTCATTACGGCGCTGTCAAGACCTTGAGATCAATTTATGCAGTTTCCTCCAGCCAATCACATTATTAAAGTTTATTGAATAACAGAGGTTGCTGGGGAGATTGTTTGGGGTTAAAACATTAAGCATGACAATAGATGAAACAACAATTGTTCTTAATCAAAATTCAGTATTTTAGTAGTTAAAAAATAAACATAACACCTCCGTTTCCATTTTATTTTGGTTGCATGCATTTCAAATATTAAGTTTAACATAATATAAAGTAAAACATAATATAAAAGATTTTAGATAATTTCGGTGCTCCTGCAAAAAAACGATTCCATGAATTTTGTCAATGAAAACTGAATGCTTGACATTAATACGACATTTTTTAAATATTAAAATGTGAAAATTCTGTCTAGCAGAGTTTTAGATGGAGTTTTAAAGGTGCCCAAGAATGCCTTTTCACAAGATGTAATATAAGTCTAAGGTGTGTCTTGAATGTGTCTGTGAAGTTTCAGCTCAAAATACCCCATAGATTTTTTTTAAATTAATTTTTTTAACTGCCTATTTTGGGGCATCATTAACTATACACTGATTTTGGCAGCGCCGTCCCTTTAAATGGCGTGCTCCCTGCCACACGAGCTCTCGACTATATTAGTGCATTTACAAAGTTCACACAGCTAATATAACCCTCAAATGGATCTTTACAAGATGTTCGTCATGCATACTGCATGCATGCTTCGAATTATGTGAGTAAAGTATTTATTTTGATGTTTACATTTGATTCTGAATGAGTTTGATAGTGCTCCGTGTCTAACGGCTAATGCTACACTGTTGGAGAGATTTCTAAAGAATGAAGTTGTGTTTATGAATTATACAGACTGCAAGTGTTTAAAAATGAAAATAGCGACGGCTCTTGTCTCCGTGAATACAGTAAGAAACGATGGTAACTTTAACCACATTTAACAGTACATTAGCAACATGCTAATGAAACATTTAGAAAGACAATTTACAAATATCACTAAAAATATCATGTAATCATGGATCATGTCAGTTATTGTTGCTCAATCTGCCATTTTTCGCTGTTGTTCTTGCTTGCTTACCTTGTCTGTGCACAGATCCAGATGTTAATACTGCCTTTCCTTGTGTAATGCCTTGAACATGAGCTGGCATATGCAAATATTGGGGTGTACATATTAATGATCCCGACTGTTACGTAACAGCCGGTGTTATGTTGAGATTCGCCTGTTCTTCGGAGGTCTTTTAAACAAATGAGATTTATATAAGAAGGAGGAAGCAATGGAGTTTGACACTCAATGTATGTCTTTTCCATGTACTGAACTCTTGTTATTTAACTATGCCAATATAAATTCAATTTTTGATTCTAGGGCACCTTTAAGCTAACAGTTAGCAGTTGCATTATATACATACATTCAAAACAATTAATGGAAACAACTATTAGAATTAACAAAATAAGAGCATCACAGTGGAAGACAGTATAAAGTATACCTTTAGTGATCAAATTAAACCTATGAATGCATATTCAGATGCAGCTGTTGTCTTTGGACTTTTTGGCTTAGGTCCCCAGTCAAATTCAGTAGGTTTGCTCTAGAAATTGCCAGTCTAAAATCATGATGTATGGCCATTTTGTTCAAGGAGACATAAATGAACATTTAAAAAAAAAAAACAACAACAAAAAAAAAAACATATGCATCTTATTCTTGATTCATTTTTAGGACAATAAGCCCCTACAACAAATAATGCCAGATTTTTCTTTTTATGTTCAGAAATAATTATGATGGTCACTACAGTGGAAACACAGCCTACTAATGAAATATATTTCTTTATCATTTTTTCATGCATCATGCATGTTGAATAAAAACACACATTATTCTTTATCACAATGTTCCACACTTCTATTTTTAAAGATTTTTCTTTTTTATGAAAGCAAAGTGAACAAATGAATTAGGTTTTCAAATGAGGCAAAAAGATAAATAGATCTCAGATATCTGATATCTCAGTTTAAGCCGGATACTAGTACAGCATGAAAGCAGAACTCATGCCTACAGCTCTCAAGGTGACATTCTGGCTGTGAACACACCAGTTTGCTCACTGACAGTGGTAGTTTTGTCCGCTGCCCCACTGGGAGGCTCTGGTCCGGGCAGCTGGGTCTGGGTACACAGAAGGTGTATGAGGGAAAATGGATGGGTTTGACACCAATGAAGGGCATCTGTAGAACAGATGAAGTCAACTGATCAGTTAGCAATACAGAAAAACGTAATTTGCATTTGCACTGCTAGTAAAAAGCAGTACTTCCAATGCAAATAAATAAAGTTTTAAAAGTTTTACACAAGTTTAGATGTTAAGCTTCTGTGTAAGCATGCATCCATGAATTTCAAAATGTAACACTAATCTTTTCCAGTGGAAAAAAAGGCAGATATGATGGTGTAAGAAGAAAAACAACAAATCATAATTCAGTATGCAAATAAATGCAAGAAAGAAGACGAATTAAAAAGCAGAATGTGAGTATTGCACACTATTAGATTTAGTGTATTTAGACATTCAGTGTAAATCTGAATTTAAAAAGTGACATAAAAACTGAACTTGAATTAATTGCAAAAAATATACAGAATTAAAAAAAAAGTTATTGTTAGTAATACAATGCTGCCTTGTTTGAGTTGTATTTTTCCCCATATTATAAAAAAATCTACTGCAGAAGATTTTAGCATCACTGAGATACTTTGAATTCGTATTTTGAATACATTTTTATGTTTGTAGTTTTCATTTTCATTTACATTTTATTTAGTTTTAGTAATTTTATTCTGTTTTTGTCATTTTGTTTAGTTAGTTTTTTTTTAACGCATGCAATTTTTTTTTTTTTTCAGTTTAACCCGTTAAAAATAGCTTTTTTAATACAATTAAATGTGCTAAAGAGGATCTTTTCGGCGACTGAGAAAACAAAGACTGTTACAACCCCCCTCCTTTTGAGGGAACGCCTCCAAAAACTTGTGCACGAGTATTGAAACACGAGTGTTTACCACCGGCATTCACAGTGTCGTGTTAGTGGATTCATTATGTCGTACTCACCGCAGGTAACTCATAATCTGCAGTTGTTACTCCTGTCTCCGGACAAAAACATTGCATGCGGCGCCTGTGGAGTGTGGAAAGTTACTGGAGCGCGCAGCCGCGGTCGTCTCTCACAAGGAACGTCACGGCAGTGATTGACAAGCCAGAGGGCCAATTGTTTACGTGATGATCGCGTAAACGGTTGGTTGATGTTTTTAAGGCCCTACCTCGTGCACAGATGATGTATATTAATATTGTTCCTTTCAGTGCACCTAATAAATAGTCTTTTATCAATTAGTAAAGACAGTTTCAAGTAATATTGTAAAAATGTATGAAACAAAACATCCTCTTTAGCACCTTTAACCCAGCATCCTTTT
The DNA here is from genome assembly GCF_024489055.1 of Chanodichthys erythropterus. Lineage (NCBI taxonomy): Eukaryota > Metazoa > Chordata > Actinopteri > Cypriniformes > Xenocyprididae > Chanodichthys > Chanodichthys erythropterus. The sequence goes on along the minus strand of NC_090242.1, from coordinate 14,126,215 downwards.
TTCCCGTCATCCTTTAGCTTGCGTTAACTTACATTATATGATCACGTTATCATTCATTCAAGTGCCATTAATCCATTTATGCAAAAACAAAAAGAACTTAAATCTGTACGAGCGCCGTCTTTGAATCTCCTGCCCATGTGACAGACATACGACTCATGCGCACAGAAAGCCACTTCAGAAAGAGAAACGGTCGCATTGAGCTCTCTTTCACGAGTGAACAGACAAAACGCACAAAATTCAGTTAAAATGCCCGTTTTGTCGAATATCCTTGTAAAGCACAGTCTTAAATGATAAAGTAAGAAAATAGGATGCAGATCTGCGTCATATGCGACAGTTCTTAAAGTGACAGCAGTCTAATAAACCTGCTACAGTCTTCCATTAATGTTAATCAAAAAACAAAAGAAAAAGAAAATCACTCACTGCTTTTAATAATTTTGTAGCTTTAACCAGGGCTTTGGTTCAGTGTCTGTAAAGATCATGCTATAGTGCCCTTCTCATCCAACAGCATCTGCACTGCAAGAGAAAAATGCAATACAGCTAGAGAGCTGCCATCAACAGAGCTGTGCATCAAAAGGCACATTGATTGTAATGGGAGCTTTTAGTTTTGCTGCATTATGTTGCAATCTCAGTTTAGACGAGGTGTAAGAGGTTAAAAGGATATAGACAGCATTGATTTTAACAGGAAAAAAAAGTTTAATGCAGCACCAGTGGAACATCAGACACTCTCTGGAAGCTTCTTCAAAAAGCAAAGCCAGTTCTGATCTCCCACACTGAGATTTCCCTCATAAGCATACTTTTCTTTCAGCATGGCTCTCTGTGAGATGTTTGCTCCATACTGGCTCTCTTAATTAGCTGGAAAGATGTTTCTGTGATCATTGCTTTATATGTCAGACTCATTAGTTTCTGCCTGGAGATTTGTTCTGCTTGTGAAATGCATGGTTACATTTTTCATATCTCTGTATTTTATTGAGAAAAAGAGCCAGAAACATTAAGACATTAAGTTCAATAGGGATGTGTGAGACTAGTCAACTAAACAATACTGCTGCTGCTAGTCGACAAACAACTTTTTTGCACGTTTTATACTATTTTGCAAAGGCTATATTCAAAATTACTGTCATGTAATGAACGAACATCAATATCTTGACGTGCTGACTTATGTTAGCTAACTTCAATTCTTTTTTAAAATATTGAGTTTGTACTTATTGGTGCACTGCCTATTGATTTAATTGATTTTAATAAACATATATTGGTTAATGTTGATTAAGTGAATGCTCAAAGGGTTAGTTCACCCAAAAATGAAAATTCTCTTCATTAATTGCTCACCTTCATTTGTTCCCGTAAGACCTTCATTCATCTTCAGAACACAAATTAAGATATTTTTGATGAAATCCTACAGCTCTCTGACCCGTCCATAGACAGCAATTTTACCACAATTTTCAAGTTCCAGAAAGGTACTAGAGACATCGTTAAAACAGTCGACGTGACTGCAGTGGTTCAACCTTAATGTTATGAAGCGACGAGAATACTCGAGAAAAAACTTTTTTTAACAATATCTTCTCTCTGTGTCATTCTCGTACGCTGTTTATGTTCAGTGCTTCTTTTTTTTATGTTTTTATGTGAATTTAAGACATTTCCTAAAAGCTAAATCTGTTCAAGGAAAATTTTGACCTGCATTAGACTAATAGATATTTATTGATTGTGCTTCATTTTCTGTTATTTGCTCCAGTGGATATCTAAAAGCTCATTCTCCTCTCTCACTCTTGACACAAGGTTACTCCGCATGGATCCATTTCTAGATCTTGAAATGGAGTCCTAAACAATTTTTCAGGTTTGTGATTTTTTTAGTACTATCGTCGCATAAACGGATTTCCTGTAAACAAAAGAACAAGTCCTTAGACCACGGTGTGGTGTTCCTCGCCCTTTTCTCACTTCACCGAATTCTGCTTTTCCTGGAATTTATCTCACAGTTCTCTGCGGAGTCATTGTTGAATCTTGGAGACCTGGAGCAAACATCTTCTGTTATTAAAAGTTCTGACCGAAGGCACTTTAAAGTAGCACAATAAAGCCCAAGAAATCTGGCCTGTCTGCTGAGATTTAAAGATTTGAAATGCAACTCAGAGCAGGAAAAATAAATAGCCTGTTCTCCAAAAAGAATGACCACTGTGGACTATTAGGAGTCAAAACACATTGTCAGCTTTCTAGCAAAACTGTTTATTCAACTGAATTGCTACTATGGAAGTTGCTTTGGAGAAAAGTGTCTGCCAAAGGCATAAAAAAGGTCTAAATTACCACTGCATACAGTTTATAAAGTGAAAATGTGCAGTTTGGGAGCAATTTAGGAGTAATGGTTGCAAAAGGAGCTATTTTTACCTGATCTTCCCTATAAAAATGGACTAAATGACTTTTTGTCATCAGGTTAAACCATTCAAATGATAAGTTGACTTGAGTAAATAATAAAATCAGGTACCACTTTATTTTGATGTACCACTTTAGACATTCTACTATAAGCAACTCAGGGAATCGGGGAGCATTCAAGAGTGTGTTGGAACCAAGAATATTAACAATCTTCCTACCGAGGTAAAACCAACTCAGCATGTGCTTCAGCAGTAAAATGCAGCTCTTCAGGCGGTGGAGGCATCAGGTTCAATAGCTTCTTTGTAGGTCATGTAGAGAGCCCTGGTCCTCTGATCTCCGTCTGATAATGAAGTGTGTGGAGAGAGATAAGTCAATCAAGATTAGCTCTATGAGACTCTCAGCGCCCCCAGCAAAGAGCAACTCTCAGAGCAAAGAGCACAGAAGGAGGGAGAGGTTTGTTCGTGATTCCCTCAGGTTTTCTAGTAAAGTCGTGCACAAGCTAAGGAATTGTTTTTCAGTCAGAAGTTTGAAAACACCTACTCATTCTTTTTTATATATATTTTTATTAGCTATTATTTTCTGTTTTAATGTTTTATGGGGACTTTCCAAAGACATAATGATTTGTACACAGTACAAACTGTATATTTTAACCCTAAACCTTCCCCTGAACCTTCCCATCGCAGAAAACTTTCAAAAAACCTCACTTAGCATGATTTATAAGCTGTTTTCCTCAAGAGGACCAACAAATGTCCCCACAAGGCCAAGGATTTCAGATATTGCCATCTTTGTGGGGACATTTTGTCTCCATAATGTAGGGTTTACCAGGACTACACATACACATACAAATGATCAAATGAGGAACAGGTGTAAATGATTAATGAAACAATGAGCAACTATGGCTGTGTCCCAATTCATTCAAAGTCCACAAAGGGCCAAACTAAGCGTTGTATAATTGGACGGTGTAGCCTATGGAAGATTGTTCTTGTCGCTTAGCAACTGTCAGTTATATCAGTTCTGTTTTTTTATTCATTGTGTTCAGTCCCTGTTTGCCAGTGTTTCCTTCGCTAATTTATCTCCATGGTCATTGATTGAGTTATGTGCGTATATTAGCCCTCAGTTGATTCAGTTCTTTGTTCATCAATGTTATGAGTGGTTGTGTTTTCTCAATGTTCACCTGAGTTTGCTTTGTAAATTATAATATAGACAACCGTTTTACTTACAACTGCTTCATTGTGCGCTTTGTACAGCCACAGTTGCTGACAATCAGCTGCCGTTGACGAGTGGCAGTAACGTTTGTACTGGACTTTTTTTTAAGTTATATTCAACTGTCTGAAATCAAAACAGGGTGTACAGCTTGTCTAAATATATATGTTCAACCTGGTCTATTTACAGTATGTACATAATAAAGAGTATAAACTATATAAAATCGCATCTTAGTAAGATATGTCAACATTTGAACCGATTCAAAGTTTTTTTTTTTTACATTTGTATCATTAGATATTCAGTTCAGCTTATTTATTAAGCACTATTAAAACAACAGAGCATTGACCAAAATGCTGTACAATATTACAATTTGTGTTGGGGGTAACTCATTACAAGTAACTTGAGTTATGTAATCAGATTACTTTTTCAAGTAACTAGTAAAGTAATTTGAGTACTAAAGTAAAGTAGGAAACACAGGAAATGACAATAACAAACTAAAAGTACTTGAAAATAAAAGAGAAGAGTATTGTGACATATACATACATACAAGCAGAAGCCTTTAGAAAAGGGTGTCCAAACTTAGTCCTGGAGGGCCACTGTCCTGCAGAGTTTAGCTCCAACTTACCTCAACACACCTGCCTGGAAGTTTCCTGTATGCCTAAAAACTTTGATTAGCTATTTCAGGTGTGTTTAATTGGGGTTGAAGCTAAACTTTGCAGGACAGGAGACCTCCAGGAGCAGGATTCGACACCCCTGCTTTAGATCAAAAGGTTTCTAAGACCATGACAAATATAAATTCAGTCAAGTGTGTCCAAACATTTGACTGGTAGTGTATATGAGAAAAGAATTTTAACCTTTTACCTTGTTATGTGCTTAAAAAACACTTTAACGGTCTAATGAGGATCCAATTAGCTTCAAAGAGTGGAGAGTGTTTTCATCTTTGTAGAGTAAACACATTTTTTATTCAGATGATAAATGGGTAACATGCTGCAAGGTTAACTAAAGGTGTACCAATTTAGAGAGATGAACTGAGACTTTGATTATATTACAAGTGTGATAATCAATTTCTCTTCTCTAGTGAATAATAGTGTTCGTGTCACCTTTACTGAATTGACCTTAACAGTACTAAGAAGAAACACTTACTCCCTTAGAGTGATATCCACCTCTTTAACCTAGAGACACATTTACTCCTGTTTGAAAGGTCAGCTAACAGGAATGTTCTCAGATCTTTGGCTAACATTCTCGTTAAAGGATTAGTTCACTTTCAATGAAAATTAACCCAAGCTTTACTCACCCTCAAGCCATCCTAGGTGTATATGACTTTCTTCTTTCTGATGAACACAATTGGAGAAATATTAATAAATATCCTGAGGGATAGGGGATATTAATAAGGGATAGTTCACCCAAAAATGAAAATTTGATGTTTATCTGCTTACCCCCAGGGCATCCAAGATGTAGGTGACTTTGTTTCTTCAGTAGAACACAAATGATGATCTTTACAGTTTTTCTCCATTGGTTTGGCTCTTTTCTTGAAACAGAAATTACATTCTCAAATCAACATGGACAAACCTCTATACCACTTGGCAATTCACAACAGAATTGATTTTCTCATTCATTTCATCAAATTGCAAATGTCTAAGTACATGTCTCAATGTCTCAGTACATCTTTGCAAATGATTAAGTACAGGTAGCCTACATTTAGCAAAATTTCCAAGTGAATAGATCTTGTTGATCTAAACTGCACTCAAAAAAATAACATGTTGGTCTAACTTAATTCAATTATGACACCTATTTCCACACATTTGAAATGATTTATTTAAACTTAAGCTAGGTTAATTGTACTGATGAGTAAATTTCATCCTAATTGAATGAGTTCACACCAGTTTCGTTTGACGTAATCTGTGAATGTTTCCTGAACATAATTCACTCTTGTTGATCCAACCAGTGCTATTGCAATTCAGACTGGTGCCCTTGTGCAAAGTTGCTCAAGTTTTCTGTGAAACATTTGTAGCATGCAAGTAATGATCAGGTAAAGAACTTCTCATCACTGACTTTAGCACAGTTAAAGCTTGTTGAGAACAACATAGATTTATTTCATGTAGCCACCCATAGCCTAACCACAAGGTCTACACTTCAGCATAATGGTAACCTCATAAAAATCGACATAACATAAACTCTTTTAAATGTCAAATATAACTGAACATCAAACTTTAAAAGGTATTCCCCTTTCCTAAAAAACACATTAAACAGCACTTAATTTAAACATTTACTGTCCCGATCTATCCCTACGCAAAGCATGCTGGGAACTAGAAATCCACTGCCCAGTTTCAATAAATGCAACATAAATGATTTGTGTAGTCCTAACACAAATGGTTTAGGTTAACCTAACATTTTGCAAATTTAATTTCATTTAACATGATACAATTGAGTGCATATGCCAATTAAGTAAAAAACTAAAGATTTGTGTTGGTTCAGCTTATTTTATTTAAATAAACTGAGCAAGCAGCTAGAATCATTTTTTTGAGTGTGATTGTTGATTCTCAGTCTAATGGTTGTTCGCTCCAAAACGTGTCAGCGTCATTTCATTGTATAAGTCATCACATGCACAACTGTCGAACAGACAAAATTAGTCAAGAACATAATACCATATATGAATACTTGGAACATTTGATAAATTTATTACAGCAATTGACAGTCAGGAGAAACTAGAACTTGACTAACATGCCAACAAAATGTAAGTCAGTTTCTGGTCAAAGAGCTGCAATTAGTGCCTCCTATGTAAATCTATCTACAGTTTTTCTCAGTCGCTTTGGTGCATTTCTCACATCACTATTCACATTTGCACAACAGTTAATGCAGTTCTCAAAACAATTAGTACAAACTGCAAAACCTAGTTGATAACCTGCAAAAGCGTGTCACTTGCTCAAAATGGATAGGTCTTTCCTCAAAAGCAAGTATTCATGTCAATGAAAGTGTCATTGTCATCAAGATGAAAAGTCCTGACACCATTGTTTATGAACGAGATAGTCAAATGGCTTTGTCGTGTTTTCATTATGACAGTTTACTCTGTCAATGTTTTCCAATGCAAAAAAGTCAGATCTTGGTGACACTACCTGACAATGCTCAAGACAGCACTATATACTATTTGCACAGCCATTTGAAAAATACAGTAAAGTTACACATTACTGTATTTAGTGACGTAACTGAGTACAAGTAGTGCAGTGCAGATTGTTTAGTGCTGAATTACTGTCCATTTATACACACCTGTTCTCCCAACAAAATGTTTGAATAATTGAATTTACAGTGGTTCTCCCAACATTTAGCTGCACCCATCGACCAGCCTCAGCCATTGTGAGGCTGTGATTGACAACATGATCAACAATTGTAGCCCTGATTTCATCAAGGATCTGCCTATGTACTTGGCCTCTTCTTCCTCTTCCTCTGTTTTGTCCCCTACCCCTTCCTCCCCACACCTTTACCCCTCTTCCACGAGGTTGACCTTCCATTTCTGTGTCACAGTTTTGTAGAAATGGTACACACTATGTCCTGCTTGGTTCGTATATGCTTGTAAAGTGAGGGTTTATGGGATTCAGCTCTGACAGTGATTGTAGAGAAGTGGCTTATCATTGGTTGCAACTAATGCTTTACACACCCCTTCTCATCAGTGAAAGTTGAGATTCACTTGAGAGAAATTGTTCAATTTAGGAGACATTTTCAGGAAAAAAAGATTTTAAAAAATGTGTTAAATTTGCTTGACAGATTTTGAAAACTAGTTCAACATTTTTGTATGTAATGACTCAAGCAATGAAATGAGGACTATTAGTTTTATATGGAATGACTATTCAGCATTCACAAGTATAATTAATTTTGACTGACAAATAATAATGTTATAAAACAGCAGAGAGTTGTATGAAAGCAATTGATGCATGTCCAAAAGCATTTGCAATTTGTTCAAAGGAATGAGAAACTGCAACTATGGTGTGCACAAATGACTAAATGTTGTGGAGGTTGAACTAACTGTTGTGCAAATGTAAATAGTGATGTGAGAAATGCACCGAAGCAACTGAGAAAAACTGTAATACTGTGGGTTTTACTGTAACATTTCAGTAAGTCTAGTCATTGATGATTTTCCCCCTCCCCTTTCTGTCAAAACCCCCTGTAGTACCTCTGCATAGGGGTACATGTACCCCAGGTTTGGAACCACTGGAGTAGTGGCCAGTAGTATAATGAACTTGTGGAGAACATAAAACATTCCTATGTAATTGTCTGTAACTGTAGTGTACTCTATATGACTGAATTGATGTTTTCTTTTTTAACGCTATTGTAGAGAATAATGGCATTGGAAGGAAACAAGCGACCAGTGAAGAACTGTTGGTTGTGAAACTCCAGCTTTATTTACAGCACTGTAGGCTGCATATAATTTTCATTGTTTTTTGTTTGTGTGTTTACATTACAGTATATTATGCTGTGTACATTTTCTTTTTGTGAATGATAATGGTTATAATTTCCTTGGCAGTATGAGTGCAATGTGTGATGTCAAACCTTGGAGGCTATCTTACACTAAAATCCTATTTCTTTTTTTTCAGTTTTATACACAATTGTATTCTGTTAGCTAGACAAAAAACAGTACAGTCACCATTGTCAGTGAAGGACTGGGCTAAGACTGAAAGGTGGACATGAGGGAAATTTCAAAGGTCCTCTTCCATAGTGACAAAACATCTAAACATTTTGACTTGCAGTGCTTACACAATGCCAAAGGGATGAAGCATTTTGGGGGCACTGACTGTTTAAATGAGAAGGAAATTTAGTTTTGACACATGAGTGAACAGTTTTGGGAAAGGTATGAGCTTTTGCAAGTGAGCTATAGTGTTGTGCTGAACTGTAAGACTGTTTTGCCAAATGATATTAGAGTTTTGAGAATGTAATTTCTGTTTCAAGAAATGAGCCAAACCAATGGAAAAAAAACTGTAACTCCAACCGTTGCGGTCTGTCAGTCGTATAATGCATGTCAGTGGGAACTCCATCTGTAAGAGTCAAAAAAACACACACAAACAAATCCAAATTAAACCCTGTGGCTCGTGACGACACACTGATTTCCTAAGACACGAAACGATTGGTTTGTGCAAGGAACCAAACAGTATTTATTTAATTTTTTACCTCTAAAACACCACTATGCCTTGAGCATCTGGTTAGTGAGGTCTGAACACGTTCTGACAACTGAAGTGATGTCTCGCACTCATTGAAGTATATGAGCAAGAGAGCAAGTAAAATGTTTTTAAAACATATTTTTCTTATCGTGGTAGCTTTCAAGTCAAGACAACAATAAATTGGCATCTGTTCAAATCCAGTCACATAGAACATTTAATTTCAGTTAAAGATGCATAGAACGATAGAATTATAGATAAAACAATAGATAGATAGAACGATAGATAGATAGAACAATAGATAGATAGAACGATAGATAGGTAGAATGATAGAACAATAGATAGATAGAACGATAGATAGATAGATCAATAGATAGATAGAACGATAGATAGGTAGAATGATAGAACAATAGATAGATAGAATGATAAATAGAACGATAGAACGATAGATAGATAGATAGATAGATAGATAGATAGATAGATAGATAGATAGATAGATAGATAGATAGATAGATAGATAGATAAAAAAATCATATGAAAAAAGTCACACTGATATTTTATCACATTGATAAAGTATCCAATTTCACTTAACTAAGACTTAATGTTATTATCTCATCTGCCTTCCTGAACAAATTTTTTACAAATGCTGACACAAAGAGACCTGATCCCATTCATCCTAAAGCTATTTTCCTGTCTTGCATTAATGTGTAAAAATAGCATCCACCAAAAAACAAAGGAGTCTAACATTAAAAAGCTTGTCAGGCTATTGAAATCACCTCGGCTAATGTAAAAGAGGTTAGATTAAGATGTTCCAGTGAGGCAGGCAGGAGGGAGATATTTAAAGAGAGAGTAATCAGGGAAAATATATCCAGTCACCTGGAGGCAGGAGAACATGGTGTCTCTTTTTGAGACGTCATGCTAGCTTGTTGCCTAAAATACACAAAAAAATACATTACTAGCCACTTTTAGTCAAAACACACCCCGTTTCTCTGATTCACAGGGTTCAGGGACTTATCATTGTAATCAGCAGTAGCCATTATCTCCTCTTTCTAAGTAATTATGTTTGTATCAAAATTGTGTGGCAATCAGAGCATGTTGTATAAACTCAAGCCCTTATGTCTGAGAAAAAGCACAACGTTGTACCACATCAAGATTTTAAATAAATATAACTAAATTGCTTTCTGTTTTCTACACAAAGCTTCAGAAAATTGGAATATAATGTACAAGTAAAGTGGAATTTATTAATTTTTAATTTAAAGGGTTGAAAATTCTGTCATTAATTACTCACCCTCATGACGTTTCAAACCCATAAGACTTTTGTTCAACTTCAGTACACAAATGAAGATATTATTAATGAAATCTGAGACATTAATCCATATGAATTGAGCGGTTTTCTGAAGAGGCTCAATCACTTTATATGATGAACAGACTGAATTTATATATAAACATTGATCAGAGAATATAACAGAAGCTTGATGCAGGAGAACAAACCTCATTGGTTCTTGCGAAAGCTGGTGTGTAAGTTGATGTATGTTTATATGTGAATAAAAGCCTAAATTCAAACTGTTCATCATATAAAACAATCGTGTCTCTTCAGAAAATTTGGACTTAACCGCTCAATTCATATGGATTATTTTTTACGATCTCTATTAACTTTTTGAAGTGTCAAAGTGGTAGTTGCGTAGCTGTCAATGGAGGGACAAACATCTCTTAGATTTCATTAAAAATATCTTAATTTGTCTTCCGAAGATGAATGAAAGTTTTACAGGTTTTAAAATAACATGAAGGTGAGTAAATGACGGAATTTTCATTTTTGGGTGAACTAACCCTTTAAATTGCTTGATTGCCCCTGCATGTTTCCCATTCACTCTCTTTATATTAAACAGTGGCCAATTACTAAAAATTCACCTTTTGTGTTCAAAATAAATGACTGAATTTGAATTTTTGTGTGAGCAGCTATACATTTAAAAACTAAGATAAACTTCTAGTTTTGCATAAGAAGCACATTTTCTTTTCCCCTTACAGTCTTTTCTGTACCATCTGTCAAGTCTGTGCACATTTCTTTCTGTTTTTAGCCATTTTTGACATGTATATGTTTAATTACTCTGCCATCTGGATATGCCAAAAGCAATAATTCATAGCATTCTATATGGCTGTATGTAGATGTATGCAGCATCACGTGCAGCTGCAGAGCTAAACATGACAGTTTATAACAGCAGCCAACTGAGTGAACCAGCGTGGAGGTGCGGCGCTAACCATGTTGAATACCCTCTGGGCCATTTTGCCTGGTATTGATTTATTTTCCAGTCCATTCAGAGCCAAATACAACTAGAAAGGCTGCATAACAGCACGACTCCTGCTTTAAGCAGTGATGGATGCTCGGGAAAACAACGAGTTTCATATAAGCATTTTTTCACACACGAAAAAGGATCTGTGGCTTATCATTTTCAGTACATGAAATATCAAGCCAATTTCACTTCTTAAAATACAACAAATCAAAAGCAAAACTTGAGTCTAACCTAGTAAATCACTGTAATATATTTTCCCCAGGGGACTTTTTACAATCTTGACATAAATGCACCCCACACTGAGTACCATGGTGCAAAGATGGGGGCATTAGCATAGTAAAAAATGACTGACATTAATATTCATGGTGGTCCAAGGCACTTTAAAGAACACCATGCTTGAATACTGTTTGTTTAAGGGGACATATCACGAAAATCTGACTTTTTCCATGTTTAACTGCTATAATCGGGTGCATGTACCAACCCAGAAAACGTGAAAAAGGAAAACCCAGTAACTGTGTTTTGGTAAGCCTTTCTCTGCAAGCATATGAAAAAACGAGCCGCTCAGATTTCACTTCCCTTTTGGAAGGGGGTCTTATTATAATATTACCGCCCTTTAATCTGCACGTTTCCACCCATGACACCGCCATTTTGTTTTCGCAAGTGAGGAAAAGCTGCAGATGAAGAAAATGTAAGTATTTTTAAGTAATGCAATGTGATTCTTCGGTTCAGGCAGATTCACTTTCTGTGAATTCCCTTAGACTCCATACACTCCAGTGCTTCCCGCAGGTTTGAAATATACTTATGGTGGTAGCCGGGTGAAAAAGCCTCCTGTTACCCATGGCACAAAAATGGTCTGCTACATGTGATAAACAAATAATGTGTGATTTTTAAAGGAACACTCCACTTTTTTTGAAAATAGGCTCATTTTCCAACTCCCCTAGAGTTAAACAGTTGAGTTTTACCGTTTTCGAATCCATTCAGCCGATCTCCGGTTCTGGCGGTACCACTTTTAGCATAGCTTAGCATAGTTCATTGAATCTGATTAGACCGTTAGCATCGCATTTAAAATGACCAAAGAGTTTTGATATTTTTCCTATTTAAAACTTGACTCTTCTGTAGTTAAATCGTGTACTAAGACCAAAGGAAAATAAAAAGTTATGATTTTCTAGGCTGATATGGCTAGGAACTATACTCTCATTCCGGCGTAATAATCAAGGAACTTTGTTGCCGTATCATGGCTGCAGCAGTGCAATGATATTACGCAGCGCCCGTGAGCCCCTGCTTGCACAGGGAACGTGCCGTGCAACCATGGAGACGTTTGTGAGAGACTCTGCGTAATATCATTGCACCTGCTGCAGCAAAGTTCCTTGATTATTACGCCGGAATGAGAGTATAGTTCCTAGCCATATCAGCCTAGAAAATCGCAACTTTTCATTTTCTGTCGGTCTTAGTACACGATTTAACTACAGAAGAGTCAAGTTTTAAATAGGAAAAATATCAAAACTCTTTGGTCATTTTTAACGCGATGCTAACGGTCTAATCAGATTCAATGAACTATGCTAAGCTATGCTAAAAGTGGTACCGCCAGAACCGGAGATCGGCTGAATGGATTCGAAAACGGTAAAACTCAACTGTTTAACTCTAGGGGAGTTGGAAAATGAGCCTATTTTCAAAAAAAGTGGAGTGTTCCTTTAACAGTATTTTTATTTATTGAAATTAATTTTTATTACATAGCATTCTATTACATTTAATTACATACTAATATTATGCATTATTATGTAAATTATGCAAAATTACAGCATTTAAATGGTTCTCCTTATCCTATGTTCTCCTTGCTGTCATATAGTGTCTCTCTCGTTGACACAGAGTAAAATTTATATAATGAATAATATATGTGTCAAATAATGTTCTTAGTCTTTTCCTCCTGTGGGGGAGACTACAATGATTTACTATTAATTAAATGGAAATCAAATTAAATACAATTTATTGTGTAACCAAAATACCAATAATGCCCAAAAGAAAAAACTTAGCGTGTGACTTTTAATTATAAACAAGCCCTAAATACACAGGGACTCTTATTTTGAAATGTATGTACTATTGCAGGCTGATCCTTCAGATTCTTACAATCGTATAAAACATTTTATATAAAGCCAATAAGGTAGACATTATAATAATTCATCAACTTGAGTTCATTAGCAATTGCTTGGCATAATTCTGCGCTTTTCATTGATTGAGAATCGAAGCAGTCTGAAGCGCTGTTGCGCGAGCTTGTAGAACGCGCAACAGCGCCCCCTCATGACAGCAAAAGGCAGCGCCCGTGGGAATGTCAGCGGGAGTAAACAGTTCTGACGCACACATAACGAGTAGGTACGAAACGACTAGTTAATCGATCGCGGATGGTTTCATTATCTTGGGTGGATACAAAAGTATACGAGGATAAAAATGCAAAAATGTGTCTCCAAATATACTTGGGCGGCCGTTAATATACCTGGGCGGCCCGCCCAAGTAAAGTCTATGTGTGGGAAGCAATGCACTCTATTACATTATGCAGAAGTTTTTTGACAGAAATGTATTGGTGTTACTTATAGACTCACCAACAAAACAACTTAGACTACTTAAAGCCGGACTGCCTCACAAACGGTCAATTCAATGCTTCAATGCATTTGCACAAAAGATTAACATGACGGCACATGCTAGTCGATGAGTTGAATCAACTCGACAGCAGCTACATAAATTTATCCAGTAACCATTCAGAAACGTCCAGCTGAGTCTCTCCATCAGTGTTCGACTCCGGTTTGAACAATGTAAGGCTGAACACCATTACTGACAATGCTCATTTTGGCTGCGTGAGATTCTCCAGCTTTGCTGTTATTGAGCATCTGAAGCGTGAGCTGTTAAAGCTCCACCCTCTTCTGGAAAGGGGGCCGGCAGCAGCAGCTCATTTGCATTTAAAGGGAAACACACAACAATGACGTGTTTTTGCTCACACCCAAATAGGGGCAAATTTGACAAGCTGTAATAAATGATCTGTGGGGTATTTTGAGCTGAAACTTCACAGACACATTCTGGAGACACCAGAGACTTATATTACATCTTGTGAAAAGGGGCATAATAGGTCCCCTTTAATATAATATGATGAAATGAAATGGCAAACCAATCATGGACACAAATCACAATGTTACTATCTAAAATCTAAATGTCATTAGTTAATGCTCAATTGCCATCCATTTAATTTCATAGGTCACTTTCAAGAGGACATGTGATATTGAGCGCCAGCTGCATAATAGTGAATAATCCAGAGTTTTAAGTGCCCTGAGATTATGGCTTTATAAGCACATGGGCTTCATGGGGTTTGTTTTGGTTTCTTTAACCACATCGGTGATCCTATAATTTGGTTGCTTTATAACAGAGCTTCCCCACAGCTGGCGGTTTTATTTTTTGTTAAATATGATGATGATGATGATTAATTTTCCTCCTGTGTCTGGGCTATACAGAGGATTACGCATCTGGTCAAGACCGCAAGTCAATCCCCAGAGGCCTAATCTCAAAAAACACGAGTCAAATTTAAAGCTTTATACGGCCTTTCAGCTTATTGTCCACAAGATGACTTTTAAATTTTAATAAAGAAATCAAAAATATTTAAAATATCTCAACCTATGAATGTCTCATACACGTTTGCACTGACAAATTAAGCTACTAAATATAGTGGGGTCTGAGACATCAAATTGTAATAATATAACTTGTAATTTAATAATGATAATAATAATAATTTAGAAAAAAAAAAAAATATGCAAAATAGAAGTAAAATATAAAAGCAGAAATATTTTTTTCTGTTTTATAATGTGACACATTTCTTGTACAATTCATACTGACAGCACTGACAGACATTTGCATACTGAACAAATGCCGCAAGTGTTCATTTAACCTGAACTCAGTCAAACAGCAGAAACGAGTCGCTGCTAAATTCAGTTTCTTATTTTGAAATTTAAATGTAATGAAAAAGACAGAGGAACACTACAAATTAAATAATAATTAGACGCTTGTGCATAATAATTAAAGCAATTAAAGACCTGTAGGCTTGAATTAAACGGTGACTCAGTAATGAGTTGTGTGTTGCGTGTTGAGGACTTCAGCGACAGCATCTGTCTGGATTTAGCTGGCATTAGTACAAAGCTAAAGGAACTGCTTGTTCAGCGTGACCTAAACTGCACTATTAAATACATGTTCAGGGTTTCCAAGTCTGCGCCAAGCCAACCTCGATGACATGCCAACATACGCAATAGTGCTGTTTTTTTTTTTGTTTTTTTTTTGTTCAGATCACATGACCAACTAAAAAGAGTGCTACAGTGATGATGCATTTTAGCACTTTGGTTCCATCGTCCCGAAGTCAATGGGGTTTTTGAATGGGGTTTTGCTTAAATGCCTGAAATAAGGTCTGTGGTGAACACAAGCTCAAGATATTTTCATGTTTCATGTATTCTATGACACAAATAATACGTTCTCTTGGGATTTTTTCCAAAGCTTTTACTTGATTGCTAGCACGTGTCTAAATGGGACTACAGAGGTTGTTGGGGACATCAAACATCATCACAGAACAGGAAAACTCAGTCACGACTTTTTCAGCAACTTTGGTTCTGGAAGTATTTTTTCCATTCATTTCTCCCACGGGGATTTCAAAAAAGTATTTTTTAAAGCATTTTAAGCCACGAACCAAACAAAGCAGCTATGAGGGAGAATCATACCATTACAAACTTTGATTTGAAGCAAAAAAGTATTTGAAAATCGGACAAAAATACAAAGGTACAAGACTGTATGCTTAACGGCTGTAGTGATGAGAAGAACTACAATCCCATGAAGCATAGCGAACAGCAAAATCAAAATGGTGAAAATTTACAACTTCTCATTTAACGCTGCAGTCCGCAACTTTTTTTGTGTTAAAAATGTACAAAAATTATATAATGAGAATATACAACATGAATCAATTTTCCAAACCGTGTTTTTGTCTTATCCTGAATCATTATGGTACACTTATAATAAGTGTTTATATTCGGACTAGTTCAGACCGGACTGGTAGGACTCGCCGCAGAGTATCACAGTAACTGCGTGACTCGCCATAGACATACATGGAGAAAAGTAGCTCCGGCTAGAATGTTCCTCCGCAAGACGCATGCAGTTCTGTTTATTAATGGCTAGAGGGCCAAAAAACGCAGACAGCAGCTTTAAAAAAAAAGCTGAATAAATATGTAAAAATGATATATTTTAAGTTTAATGCAAAATATGCATATATATTCAAATATTTAAGTATCTTGAGAGCGTATAGGGAGACCGACTCGGTGCTTCAGTAGAGTGGGCGGAGCTAACAAGATCTTTTGGCAGGTTTTGGTTCTTTCGACTCTCCGATTGGCGGAATTCTCTGTACAGCATCATGGGTAATGTAGTTTTCCCACCACTGTTAAACATGATTTTTTTTTTAAACTAAGTTGAAATAATGCAGGCTATCGGCTTCAACAGAAGCAAATAGTGTTGGTCACAACCTCGCAGCTTATATTAAGGCTGTCTTTAAAGGTTTAGAAGTTTACTTCCAGAACCCGACTGTTGCATATTACTGGACACTTGTGCTCAGGGAATGAATGAATCATGGCTGACTGCAAAGAGCACATTTATTCAATGCCATTGGTAAATAAAAACATTGCTTTTGTGCTTAGTCCAAGATGGCTGCCATATGCAGAAGCAACTAAAAATTACTGAATGAACCTTTAATGTTTTAGAATAAAACACTATATTATATTATTTCTGTTGTGACTGAATTTGAACCATGTTTTTCAACATGAGCTAAAGGTTTAAGACTTAGTTTTTAGTGACCTAAGAGCATTGCATAATTCCGTCCACCATGCTTTCAATGTGATGATCTGTAGTGGTTTGATTACAGTTTGGATTGGTAGGAGGATTGAGCAGGAAGCCGGTGAGTCTGGCTCTTGTTTTGACAAGGATTAAAGGCTAACGTTTACATGGGCTGGAATAAAAAAATATAAAAAAAACCTGTGGGGTGGGGGGTGCATAAATGCATTTGATGAAGATTAGAAAGATTGCCCGAGCATAAAACCCGTAAATTAGCCTGTACTGTCTTTTGCAGCCGGTGCTGCCGGCCTCACGGCTGTGCTCAGAATGCCGCGAATTCACATGAAGTGTTTATTAAATTGCTTCCTCTCGCTCGCAGAGAACTATTACATCATGATGAAATCCTTGTTAAGGAATGGCTGAAAATCTGCCATTTTAATCAGCCAATGGCAGACATCACTCTGATGCAATATGATACCTTGTATAATTGCCAGGATGCTCCGCACTGGCTAGTGCAGCATTGAGGGATATTAATCATGTAAGTGAGCAGTAATGTTAACCTGACGATTTAAGCCGATTCGTGACTCCTGATTATTAGGACTGTGATGAATGAATTATTAAATCACAAAGGAAAGAAAAAGTTCCAGTTATTTAATAAGAACATAATCAATCCCAAACCTTCTTTTGTTAAATGTTTTAATTATTACATTGAAAAAATAACAAGAATAAACCTATCCAACCTATTACATATAATGCATTATAGATGATGCAACAGAAAAACTTCTGTATTGAAAACAAACCACCCAAGTTTCCAATTTCAACAAAGCTTTTAACAGCACAAAACAATGTCTAACAAACAGATGCTGTTAATTATGGATATTAATGCACAAGGCTTAATCCACAACCATTTCATTTACTCAGAAGATACTGTGGCCCAATCTTAGCCATTCAATATGGTACTATATCCGGTACTAACACAGATGTTAAGAGTAAAGGTGCGTTCACACACTGACATCAATTAAATCACTGGAGGTCACAGAGTCTCGGTGCTCATTTGCATAAAAATAAACTGTGTGCACCTTGTCACCATGTCAACGTTTGCTACACTCTAAAAAATGTTGGGTTAAAAACAACCCAAATTGGGTTGAAAATGGACAAACTCAGCGGTTGGGTTAAATGTTTGTTCAACCTGCTGGGTAGTTTTATTTAACTCAACTATTGTTTAAAAATGACTGTATTGCTTCCTTAAAATGAGCCCAAAATATGTTGGAAATGAACATTTATTAATATGTTTAATAAATGAACATTTATTAATAAGTTTAATTAAAATCAGAAAATCATTTATTAGTAAGTTAAAGTTGCCCTAGAATCAAAAATTGAATTTACCTCAGCATAGTTGAATAACAAAAGTTCATTACATGGAAAAGACATACGTTGAGTTTCAAACTCCATTGCTTCCTCCTTCATATATAAATCTCATTTGTTTAAAAGACCTCTGGAAAACAGGTGAATCTCAACATAACACCGGCTGTTACGTAACAGTCGGGATCATTAATATGTACACCCCAATATTTGCATATGCCAGCTCATGTTCAAGGCATTACACAAGGGCAGCCAGTATTAACGTCTGGATCTGTGCACAGCTGAATCATCAGACTAGGTAAGCAAGCAAGAACAATAGTGAAAAATGGCAGATGGAGCAATAATAACTGACATGATCCATGATTACATGATATTTTTAGTGATATTTGTAAATTGTCTTTCTAAATGTTTCGTTAGCATGTTGCTAATGTACTGTTAAATGTGGTTAAATTTACCATTGTTTATTACTGTATTCACGGAGACAAGAGCCGTCGCTATTTTCATTTTTAAACACTTGCAGTTTGTATAATTCATAAACACAACTTCATTCTTTAGAAATCTCTCCAACAGTGTAGCATTAGCCGTTTGCCACGGAGCATAGCCTCAAACTCATTCAGAATCAAATGTAAACATCCAAATAAATACTATAATCACAGGAATCAATGTATGCATGCAGCATGAATGACGAACATCTTGTAAAGATCCATTTGAGGGTTATATTAGCTGTGTGACCTTTGTTTATGCATTGTATAACTGCACTTATAGTCGAGAGCTCGGGAGGGCAGGGAGCGTGAGATTTAAAGGGGCAGCACAGCCTGAATCGGTGCAAAGTTAATGATGCCCCAAAATAGGCAGTTAAAAAAATTTATTTAAAAAATCTATGGGGTATTTTGAGCTGAAACTTCACAGACACTTTCAGGGGACACCTTAGACTTATATTACATCTTTTGAAAAGATGTTCTACGGCACCTTTAAATGTTAAAATCACATTTGCTCAACCTGACCTGGGGGGGGGATTGTAAAGCACTTTGGATTACTTTGTATTGAATGGTGCTATATAAATAAAATATTGCTTATTAATAAAAGTTCACCTTTTGATTATTATAACTGCTCAGCACGTTGGGCAAACATTTAACATATTTATATTTAGCATATTTTAGAGTGTAATATTTCTGGAAACTAACTGAAAATTGGTCGCTGCAAATCGCTGTCTGTAAGCGACAACCTTCCGGTCTCTCTCTTGAATCCAACACGGAAGTAATTTAAACTGCAATTCATCGACTGGCCGCTAGAGACAGGCTACAAAAGGGAGTCAATCCCATAGACCCCATGTTAAAATGCCCAACTTTACACAAGAAAAAAATATGTTTACAGCCTGGAACAAAAAGTAGTTTTGGTCTATATAGCTAACATGACAATTGACTATATGCACGGTTACTTCCTGGTTGTCATTAAGCCAGCTTGGGCATTTCCGGTGAACTGTTAACCAAACATTCTGTACGAGATGTATGTAGACAAAAAAAAGATCAGAGGTTGCCTAATGTGCAAATAAACTAGTTTTATTGATTGCAATAAAGCTATTGGGACCATTTAAGAAATGCTGTGTCTGTAATTAGACACGCACAGGTATTTTTTTCCAGCACTTCAAATATTATTTTTAATGTGATGACCACAACATTATTAGTTCATCCTTCTGTGATTGTCCCCATTTGAAAACCGAACGATTTAAAATGTAGGAAATCCAACATTTGATAGAAAACACTTATTTAAAAAAAAAAAAAAAACTGCCAAGATGGCGACAGCCGGCTCCGCCCACTTTGGGCATCAAAAATGCTCTTTAGAAACCTATGGTGATGTCACAGACAATATGTCCATTGTTTTATACAGTCTATGGTCTGTGAATGCCTTTAAGTGTTTGCACTAAACAAATAAAAGCAAGTAAATCACATGAAGTCAAAGAAATTTCTAAACTAAATTACTGAAGTACATTTTACACTCTAAAAAATGCTGGGTTAAATGTACCCAACCTGCTGGGTAGTTTTATTTAACTCAACTATTTTTTTTAAATTATTGTTTTTATGTTGGAAATTAACATTTATTAATATTTTTAATAAATGAATATGTATTATTAAGTTTAATGAATAATAATTAAACAATTAACATTTATTAAATTGCTTATTAATAAATGTTCACCTTTTGATTATTATTGTTGCCTCTAATAATTATGTATCTGATTTATTTCCAACCTATTTTGGGTTCATTTTAAGCCAGCCATATATAATTTTTAAACAATAGTTGGGTTAAATAAAACTGCCCAGCATGTTGGACAAACATTTAACCCAGTCGCTGGGTTTGTCCATTTTCAACCCAGTATTTTGTTACATTGTAGGTTAACCCAGTATTTTGTTACATGTTACAGTGTAGGTTACATTTTAATTTGATAGTCCACTTTAGACATTCTACTAACTATAAGTAACTTTGTAACTACATGTCAACTAACTCTTATTGCCATATTTGTAGACTGTTAGGTTAGTAGAATAAGCTGACATGTATGAATAATGTCTTTTGGGGGACCATCAAAATAAAGTGTTCGCAGATATTAAGCAGACAGTCTACTAATACTCTATAATGACTGGTAGCTAAAATGTAGTTGCAAAGTTACTTAGTAGAATGTCTAAACTGGACCGTTGAAATATAAAGTTTTACCCATGCATTTGTAATAATTTGCAAAACAGGAAAGTATCAGAAAAATTTTATCTTTTCCCATCTTTCCACAAAATTGTATTGCAATTGCCTTTCATTTGTCTTCAAATGGTCTGTGTGAACCTGCGTACTTCAACAGAGCCAATCCGGTAATGGCACCTTCTAGTGATCCATAATAGTTTATGAAAGCCCAGCTGAGTGCAGGTGGAAAACCCCAGCAAACATGGTTTTGATAGGGTTGAAACGTAAAAGAAAGAACCACAATGAGCTCTGTTTATGGAGAAAGCTTTGATAAACATCATAGAAGCATGCATGTTAACAGAGCGTGGAAAAGCATCCTGCGCTGGTCAGCAAAGCCCGGAGCATTCATTTCCAGTCCAAGCACGTTCAAAACCCCTCTGATCAAGTCCAGGCTCAGCACTCCACAGTAAACCTGCAGGTGCTCACAGGTTCGTTCGCATGCATGTATTCATGTGACGCTGCGCTGATTTATGCAGCCCTTGCAGGAGGTTCATTGTTCAAATAGTTGTGAGCAGGCAGCTGCCTGGTCAGATAAGCCATTAGAGATGAGAACTCGGCCGAGGACAACACGGCCACTTTTCTGACTAATACATGAATTCATCACTTCTCATTGCACTGATGTATTCAAAACCAGACCTGAGAAAGAGCTGCAATGCTTTTCTTCCCCATCCTCTCGATTGCTTTCCTGTCATGACATTCCCAAGGAACAGAAATGAGTAATGTTCTTAGGAACCAACCCTGCCTTCACATGCTCTGTCGACCACCAACGTTATCATACTCAAGTGGTTTGATACAGCAGCTGGTTAACAGCTGAGTCAGCTGAGGACCCCCAAATAAACTGAAAGAGAAAGAGCCGATTGGGATATTTTGGTCAAAATGGCAGTATTTGGCTTTGTCAAATAAATAAATGGAAAACAGCGATGGAAACACTTCAGCCAAAAAGCCTAATTTATTTCAACCATGTTTCATTTTATTTGTACTATTGCATTATTTAATATACTTTATTAAATATACTGTATAAAATACAGCCATTAAATGTGTTATAAAAATAAATGAAAACAACATTTTTGCAATAATTATGGTCTGATAGAAATAAAGTAATAATTAATAATAAATAAAATAATAATTATTATTAAAATAATAATAATTGTTAAACATTAACTTAACTTGACTTAACAAACTATAACTATGAAAACGAATAATAAACGCAAATAAATAAATATGTTTCAATTATTTTCACATGGTCGACAGCATATGAAGGCGGGGTGAAACAGGGCTTCTCCAGACAAGAAAACTTCCAAACATTGCAGCTGACAAACATTTTTCAGGACAAAAACAAATTAATGCCTTGATAATAACTGCAAGCGAGGAAACAAGATGACTGAGGGCGAAAGCCGAGATTTGAGATTCATGCCTGCACTGACTCTGGTAGTTTGTCACTTGGGCGTTCCAGTTTACGTTTTCCCTTTGGGATGGATGGGATGAGTCATTTCCTATTGTATTTATAGCCCTGCTGTTTGACTTGCTCAGCAAGGTATTCTCTCAGATTGCTGAGTTGGTTACAAATGTAAGTCCGATAACAAATGGGATTTTGTGTGTTTAAGTAAATCACCCTCCCAGTGTTTAGATGCCTATGGCAAAAGGCTGAGTATATTCTTCTTATAAGATCATTTAAAGGTGCCCTAGATTCAAAAATTGAATTTACCTCGGCATAGTTGAATAACCAGAGTTCAGAAAATGGAAATGACTTACAGTGAGTCTCAAACTCCATTGTTTCCTCCTTCTTATATAAATCTCATTTGTTTAAAAGACCTCAGAAGAACAGGTGAATCTCAACATAACACCGACTGTTACGTAACAGTCGGGATCATTAATATGTACGCCCCCAATATTTGCATATGCCAGCTCATGTTCAAGGCATTACACAAGGGCAGCCAGTATTAACGTCTGGATCTGTGCACAGCTGAATCATCAGACAAGGTAAGCAAACAAGAACAATAGCGAAAAATGGCAGATGGAGCAATAATAACTGACATGATCCATGATATCATGATATTTTAGTGATATTTGTAAATTGTCTTTCTAAATGTTTCGTTAGCATGTTGCTAATGTACTGTTAAATGTGGTTAAAGTTACCATAGTTTCTTACTGTATTCACGGAGACAAGAGCCATCGCTATTTTCATTATTAAACACTTGCAGTCTGTATAATTCATAAACACAACTTCATTCTTTATAAATCTCTCCAACAGTGTGTAATGTTAGCTTTAGCCACAGAGCACCATCAGACTCATTCAGAATCAAATGTAAACATCCAAATAAATACTATACTTACGCGATTAGACATGTTGCATGACGAACACTTTGTAAAGATCCATTTTGAGGGTTATATTTGCTGTGTGAACTTTGTTTATGGTGTTTAAGGCAAGCGTGAGCTCTTGGGACGTGAAGCACAAGATTTAAAAGGGCCGCATACCCTGAATCAGCGCATTTATAATGATAGGAAGTTAAATAAATTTATTAAAAAAAAAACCTATGGGGTATTTTGAGCTGAAACTTCACAGACATATTCAGGGGACACTTAAGACTTATATTACATCTTTTGAAAACATGTTCTTCGGCACCTTTAAGAAAAATTCCCCTCAATGATTTCCAGTATAGTGAGCTGGCTACCAATACCAAAGGCTACTGAGTAACTAAAGCAGTCCAATTCAGTCGACTCAATCATTTGACCCCAAGCAACAAAACTTGAATGCAAAAGACTCAGAAGATTCAGAAACAGATACACTGTGGTTTCTAGCCTTCTGTTAGATGTAAATATAACTCTGCAATCACTGTTTTATGATGAATAGCTGAATATTATGAATATTGAATATTATACAAAATCAGATCGAGATTGTAGTCTTTGTAAGAGATGGTGAAATCCAAAGAATTTGTATGAAATGGTGAGACTGAAGTGTAAGAATTTCTAAAAGATGGCAAAATCCTAAGGATTTGTATAAGAAGGCGAGATCAGAAAAATGTATCCGATGGTGAAAGAGTAAGAATTTGTATGAAATGACGAAATTGTTAAAATTTGTAAGAGACGGTGAAATAGTAAGAATTTCTACAAGATGCCAATATTGTAATAACTTGTACGAGATGGCGTGATCGAAAGAATTCATATGAGGTAGCAAAAAAAAGTGAAAAAAGTGAATTTGTGTGAGTTGATGAGATCTAACGAATTAGTTCAAGATGCCAGGATCGGAAAAATTCATGAGATGATCAAAGTTTAGGAATTTGTACGAAATGGCAAAATCGTAAAAAAAATTTATGAAATGGCAAAAGTGTAAACATTCATTAAGAATTTTTACAAGATGGCAATATCGTTAGAAGTCATACGATACAGCGAGATACAAAGAATTCATACAAGATGGCGAAATCTTAATTTGTATAAGACAGAAAGAAAGTGTTAGAATTTGTATCAGATGACTAGATCTAAAGAATTTGTACAATTTGTATCTAAAAAATGATATGATGGTGAAAGTGTAAGAATTTGTATGAAATGGTGAAATTTGTAAGAGATGGCGAAAACGTAAGCATTCTGTAAGCATTCATACAAAATGGTGAAATTATGGCAAAATCGTTAGAATTTGTACGAGATGACGCGATATAAGAAATTTGTACAAGATGGTGAGATCGGAAATATTCAAATGAAATGGTGAAAGTGTACGAATTTATACAAAATTGTGAAAATTGGTACGAGATGGTGAAAGTGTAAGCAGTCATACGAGATGGTAAAATGTTTAACATTAAAAAAATAACAACCATAATTGTAATATAAAAAAATACCTACACAATGTTTGTTTTTGCGCAATCAAAGTCATACGATTTGCTATCTTTTTCAAATTATTGCAAGCTGCCATGACAGTGTTGAATTCACATCATTCTCACATCATTATCCAATTTATATCCACCAATGTGTTTGTGTACCTGCATATTTGGGCACAAGATAATATTGTATAAACAGAGCCTATATAGTTTATGCAAGATTTTACAAAGCTGATAAACAATGTATATCTTCTTTATATTTTCTTAAAGGAATATTTCACATAAAAAAATATATATATTTTGTCATTATTTAGTCACCCACATGCCAACATAATATTTTGCTTCTTTTCCCTAAGGAAAAGTATCCTGGTTGCCTTAAAGTTGAGTTAATTAGAATAATAAAAATAAAAATAATACAAAGAAAGAGACTGATTTACTCAACATTAATGAATCTAAGTTGATTTGACAAAAGAAAAAAAAGATAAATCATTCATTAAAATTACACAATTAAGTAAAAATAAATAAATAAAAGTAAACATGCAGTATATTAAATCTTAAGTAAAGCAAGAACTTAAGAAATCTTAATTTTGCACTAAAATCTCATTTCCTCATGCATATATTCAAACTTGTTATGTTGTTCATGACATGCAAGTATGACATATGGGTCAGTAAATGATGATTAAATATATATATTTTTAACTGTTTCTAACTATTTCAATGCATCAACACAATACAGCTTTTACGTCTAATTTGAGTGTTGCACTGAAAAGATCAGATGGATTTTTCATTCACTATTATGGCAACAGCTCATTTTATTGGTCAAGACGAAGTGTGCATGTCATTTTCAGGAAAAACATACATCATATTTCATCCTAAATTTAAAAGGGAATGAATGAACTAAGATATTGACATCAATCTAGAGAGGATGACACATTCCCCCTCAGGAAGAAAACCAAATCAAAACTCTGTTCAAATTGATCATTCTCCTTCATTTTTTGCCCCCTTGTTTCGCTTTTTTGATGCATGTTACATTCTGATGCTCAGTTTGAACTTCAGCAGATCATCTTGACCATGTCTACATGCATTGAGTTGCTGCCATGTGATTGGCTGATTAGATATTTGCATTAACGAGTTGAACAGGTGTACCTAATAAATTAAAATGATAAATTACAAATTAATAATTAGTATTAGATGTCTTACTTGATTTATCTCATCAACCATTTACTAACCAAATGCATGTCAGTATTATTCACATTATGGAAAATAATTACTACTACAAGTGTTTGGATGAACCTAGTCACATCACAGACACTTTTTGCACAAGCAAGGTTCCTTCAAACTATGAAAAAATCAAGTTTTTCAATTAAGCTTGTAGCACAGTTTGCAACACAGTGCAGCCTCAACATGAAGTCATTTTAATAAGGCAGTCAGTGCTCTGGAGTACACAACTGAAGGTATTCACAAACATCAACACTAAAAGTCTTTTTCACACACTGTAGCTCGCTTTCTCGTTTATAATGGTTACAGATGTAATATGCATTTTGGACTGTCTGGCCTTTCGGTGGTAAATTTAGAGACATGTCAGAATGTGGTGTGACGTTTCAGCGGGGCCGTGTTACGGATTAACCTCAGAGAGACACATTAAAAAATGATAGCATGGGGTTTGGCAAAAACGTCAGCATTATATAATCAGAATAAGAGAGAACTGAGAATGAGAGGAACGAGTGGAAGCCCAGCGGCTTCACCTCTCTCTCCAACCACCTCCTAACATCAAAGGATGCGCTTTATTACTTCAGCTTTGATTAAATCGGAGTGTTTTTTTAAATTCCACAAGGATTCTTTAAGCATGTGTGTGTTAACATAAGAGAATTTCATGGATTTTATTTGAGAAATTAAAATTGAAGTTCTACAGTATGTTCAGTGCAAGTTTAACTTAAGAGCATTTGTTGAGTAAAGTTAAAAATAATTTCGACTCATCCCTTGTTTTATTAAAAAAAAAAAAAAAAAAAAATGGTGGCCACTTTTGGAGAATCCAAGCTTATTTTATGCATTTACACATTCATATTGCCTCATTGAATTAAAGAAAAACAGCGATTAAAGGGCCCTCGCACCCGTGCCACCACCACATGGTGACTTTATGAAAAAAGAGCATGGTGGGCAATATGCTTTTAAGTACATAAATATAGGAGGATAATGTCAGTCATTTGTATTTTCTACTCTTCCTGTTACCTGCTGGTGGAGATATGACTTAATTTTGGCATGTAGATGTCTTCAGGCCAGGACTATTATTAAACGTGAAGTTTGGAGCAGATCGCACATTGTATGCTTGAGTTACAACAACTTCCTGTTTCGTGGCATAAATAGCATATAGGGCTGGGCGATGTATCGAATGCTTTTGTCACGCGCATTTCTTCAGTAAAGCCGGTTCCCTGATTGCCGCTAAATCGCCATCACCTGCTTTCTAGTGATGGGTCGTTCGCGAACGAGCCGACTCTAAGAGTCGGCTCTTTTATGTGAACGTCGGGAGCCGGCTCACATATCTGAAGAGCCGACTCTATTTTTCAAAATATAGCCTATAGAAATTAAATCATTATGTAATGAATGGTTTTAATTTTATTTAAAACAATAGACTAATAATTCAAAGAACAACACAAAAAATTATAATTAGGCCATATAAGCACACACACTCTTTCGTTTCGACTGTCTGATCAGCCTCACGGTCTGTATTCGAAACTCGGAGGAGAGGAAAAACAGCATTTCTGAATGCAAATCTCTCATAAAATAAAAATATGGCCAGCAGTGTGTGTGTGTGTGTGTTCATTATGAATAATATATCCTAACTAGTGAGAGCTCATATGGCAATAAAAAAAGAGAAAAAGAGGGACCAGTTTAATCCTTTCAGTTATTTATTTTTCTTTAATATTTAATATGGGTTCTATTATGTTGTTCATATTTTATTTGTTTTGAATGTTGGTTCTATACATTAAAAAGTTGTAATTTAAATACAAATGTTTAATAGTATTTTTTTTTTATAACAAATCAATGCATTTTTAAAGAAATTGTGAGACATTGTGAGTATGAGTTCATTTAATAATTTAATTAGAACTGTTTTCACACCTATCATAATCAAAGTCATAGTTAAAACATGTATTATTTAAAGAGCCGTTTGTGAGCCAAAAGAGCCGGCTCTTTTCAGGGAGCTGAGTCAAACGAGCCGGCTCACGAAAAAGAGCCGGAATGCCCATCACTACTGCTTTCAAATGAAGCGGCATTTAATAGACAGAGCCGTAGTTCACTGATAAGACACGCAATATCGCGTTCAATATCGACGGCGATACATATCGATATTGAACGCGATATTGCGTGTCTTATCAGTGAACTACGGCTCTGTCTATTAAATGCCGCTTCATTTGAAAGCAGGTGATGGCGATTTAGCGGCAATCAGGGAACCGGCTTTACTGAAGAAATGCGCGTGACAAAAGCATTCGATACATCGCCCAGCCCTAATAGCATACATTAGCATTTAGCCAAGTGTTGCATGATTTAACGTGTTTTTAGCTTGTTTGGAACTTCATGGCATATTTAAATGTGTTTCAGGGAATAAATTACAGTGCAAAGCATGCCATTTCCTGTTGCCAGCAGGTGGTGCTATGACTAACTGAATATTGTCATATAGATGTCTTCAGGCCAGGACTCTTATCACACATGTGAAGTTTGGGGCAGATCGGACACTGTATGCCTGAGTTATAACAACTTCCTGTTTCATGGCAAAACATCAGATTTTGTCAGGCCGCCACGGACACGCCCTTTAAAGCAGAACTAAGTAACTTTTTTTTTACCTTCATAAATAGTTTTCTAAGTCCTTACGATGGTTAATTGACTTGTAGTGGTGTGTTTGAGGCGAGCACTAACCCCCTCTGGCACGTCTACGCCAGAAAACAGCACTTGCAAGTTGAGCTGCACCGACCCGACACAATCTCGCCTCATGTTCACGACAAAATGCTTTACGGCAATTCAAAAACAATGTATATATTATGACTTTATAAGACAATTTCTAAAATGACCCACCTCCATCGAGATTTCTTGTACTGTATATGCAAAATTACTGCGCTGGTGAGCGTTGTAGTCGTTGTAGTCCAGAGCTGCGCTTGGAGTATTTACAACAGTGTGATTCACTGAAGGAACCTGTAGGGGGAGCTTCGCAAATCTTACTGAGTTCCGCTTTAAAGGCACAATATATTGATTTTTAGATTAAAATATCCACAAAAAAACATACAAAAAAAACTAGAACAATGTTATATATTTTGTTGACTTCTGTATTTACATTATCCCAAATGTTTCCAAGAATGTTTTAACCAGGAAATGGACCATGTCCTTGCATCGCCTATCAATGACATCATACCTGCGTTACCCTCGGATTTCGGTTTTATTTTGTAGAAACCATGGAAACACCAAAGACACTTTAATATATTATGTGTTTTATTAGTCTGTTTGGATACATTCATCAACAGAAAGCTAATCATTGTTCTATAGCTCAACACAGTAAGTCTTATTGTTTAAATCTCATTTTCTTGATTTACCGCGAGTACCATGTTTTACCATGCTCAATTTAGCTTACTGCAGTGTCTTATAGTAATGCACAAAGTAGCATTATAACAAATTTCAACACACAGATGTACGTAATATGATAAAAAATATTACTGCGTTACTCCACATTGAGCTTAATTTGCAGCCAGAATATTCCTTTATTATAAGTTTCTGGCCTTATTATAAACAACTAATTAGTTATATAGAAAGAAAAACTGTTATAAACAAAACATGTCATTTCTGAAAAAACAACAATATAAAAACACCCTAATTTTTCTCCTTCTGTCTCTCACTCACTCAATCCCTCATGAAACCCTTGGGTAGGGAACATATGATCACTCCGTAGGGTGCGTTAATACAAAGCTGTGTACGAGTAAAAATAAAGCAAAAGGAAGATGTGAATTCCCATGTTTCTATGGGTTTTGCAGTCTGATTCTTTTCTTATCATCAAATCTGGGTTATGCTTCTGACTCAGAGGTTATTTGTGGAAATGTACTTATACAGTATGATGAAAATGTCATTTCTTTTGTACTGTAAGTTTTACATAGGTGCATAAATAATCCCAGTACATTGTGGGTAGGTACATGTTGTTTCTTTATACTGTATGTAAAGGCACATACGTAATTTTGGTATTTTTCCCCCATGATTTCTATCTTCACATCCTCTCTCTTGTTTGAACTGATTGTATTCCTTCGCTTCTTGATTTGAAAGTGCTGTTCCAAAGAGAAGTAGTTTCCACCATTAGTTTTTATGACATAATCATAAAGACAGAAATGAAAGTATTATAAAAAAAAAACAATTATATATATATATATATATATATATATAACATTACATGCTTTTATACAGCCCATATATACATATTATATATTATCAATTATTATTAATCATGTGTATATGTATATATATATATATATATATATATATATATATATATATATATATATATATATATATCTAAAAATAAAAACATACAGCCCATATATACCTATATTATATATATATAATTTTTTTTCCTACACACATGCACATATTTAAAAAATATATTTATATATTATTTTATTTATTATTTTTATTTATTTAATATATTTATATTATTTTATACATAGACTTAAATAAATAAAATAACAAAAAATATGATTTTGTAAATATATTATATAAATAAAAATATTTGTCATGTGTATACATAAACAAATAGCACATATTTCATATATTTCATTAGTTTCTCAATATTATTAACTCCTCTCTATGTCAGGTTCCAAGACCCTTGAAGATGGCAGTTATTAAACCTCTCATTAAGAAACAACTAGATCCAAATGAATTGGCAAATTACAGACTCATTTCAAATCTTCATCATCTCAATGCTAGTTATGCTTGATCTAAGATCATGATATACTCTTAGATAGTCTACTAATATTACACTGGTATTCAGGGACAGGCATTAAGGGGGTTTAGATTGTACCTTTCAGACCCTTATCATTTTGGTTATTTAAAAGGGGAATTATCCAAGTTAACGCCAGTAAATTATGGAGTGCTGCAAGGGTCTGTGTTAGGCCCTCTGCTATTTTCAATATACATGCTGCGCCTTGTCAATATTATTAGAAAACTTGGAATTAGAGACGGAGAGGGAGAGAGAGAGAGATTTTATTGAGCGTGTGAAACAACAATGAACATAATGTGCTTCAGGACATTCAGAGCTGTAAAGAGTTTGTGTTTCAGACACTGGGGCTATAATAAGTTCAAACTGTTCTTTCTTTCCATCAATTTGTTGTTTCCTCTCTCTCACACACAACTTCTACACCTCAACACAAACCTTTATAAATGAGAACACACTTACAGTCTTGTATATCACAGAGTACTTTTCAAGCAGATGGATTTGATAAAGCACAAAAACTACAGAGTTCATCCAATATACTTGTAAATAGGCAGAAGGATTGACAGACAGAGCAAGAGAGATACGGGATGACTGGGGATGTGTGGAGGAAAAACCACTACCACAAAATGCAACAAAGGCAAAATGTGTGAAAGGAAAATAAAGAAATCAATAAAGCCCTTATGGCAGACATTCAAATACAGCTTGAGAGTGGAAGGAATTAGGGAGCAATCTCAGCCCTCACACTTAAACACTAAAGCAAGAAACAGCAGCTGTTGGAGGCCGCCTCGCCACATTTAAGAACAGACACCGGAAAACAATTTGGAATGAAGCGTATCTGCAGCAGAGACCTGCCTCGACAAAACGCAGGACGCACATCAAAAAAGAAATATCACACAGAAGGGAACATTAACACTGTGTCCTCCATCCCTGGTAATTTCATCATGCTGAGAGAGAAATATTCAAAGCCTTTCCAATCAGTCTGCAGGTATAGAAGACTGAACTGTGGAAAGTGCTGACTGTGATCAAGCAGCAATTTTTACTTTAACAATCTTTGATAAAGAGGACAGCTGAGGGTTATGGGTGAATCTTGAATTACTTTGGACCAAACAGAGGGGTTATTCTGAGGTCAGAGATCGAGGTGAGAGGTCATGACAGACGTGAATGTTTTGCTTAGAGATTAGCCTAAAGAAACCACTATTCAAAAGTTTGAGGTCAATACGGTTTCTTTTGCTCACCAAGCCTGAAATTATTTGATCAAAAATATAGTAAAAACAGTAATATTGTGAATTATTATTACAATTTAGAATAGCTGTTTCCTATCTGAATGTCATTTATTACTTTGATGGCAAAGTTATGGAAGAGGATTAGGGCCAAGCAATAATAAAAAAATAAAACCATCTCGAGATTAAAGTTGTTAAATTTCGAGGAAAAAAAAGTCTAAATAAAATGTTGAGAATAAACTTGTTAAATTACGAGAAAAAACTTGTTAAATTTCAAGAAAAAAGTCGAGATAAAATATTGATAATAAACTTGTTAAATTTTGAGAAAAAGGTTGAGAAAATGTTGAGAATAATCTCATTAAATTATGAGACAAAACTCATTAAATTTCAAGAAAAAAGTTGAGATAAAATGTTGATAATAAACTCGTTAAATTTCGAGAAAAAGGTTGAGATAAAATGTTGAGAATAAACTCGTTAAATTACAAGAAAAAAATCGTTATATTTCAAGAAAAAAGTCGAGATGAAATGTTGAGAATAAACTTGTTAAATTACGAGAAAAAAAACTTGTTACATTTTGAGAAAAAAGTTGAGATAAAATGTTGAGAATAAAGTCATTAAATTACAAGAAAAAAGTTGTTACATTACGAGAACAAAGTTGTTACATTACGAGAACAAATTGGTTAAATTATAAGAAAAATGTCGTTAAATTTCGAGAAAAAAGTCGAGATAAAATGTCGTAATTTAACAAGTTTATTCTCAACATTTTATCTAGACATTTTTCTCGAAATGTAACAAATTTTTTCTCATAATTTAACCAATTTGTTCTCGTAATGAATTTATTTTATTATATCTTTAATTAATTTATTATTTATTAATTATTAACTCATATTGATCAGCCACAAATACAAAAATTAGACCATTAGGTATTTATGGACTCGCTATGGTAATTCACCATCGTTTCTATGAATTTTGTATATTGTTTATCACCATATTTCAGGAACTTGATAAAAATGTTTAAGTTGAAATCACACTGACGTAGGTTGTAGAAGTGTTTTCCATCATAAACTCAAGATAATGTTCTTACTAAATTCAATTTTGAATGGGATTTTTCATTTGGAGATGAAACGATCTCTTCAGGAAGCTGTATATCAGATGGACCAGAGTCAAAGACAGAAACACTTATGCGTTTGTGCAGGATTGATGTGTCCAATTTCCAGTCGGTCAGAGTGACAATCATCAGCAGTGCTGGAGAGCCACAGGGATCAGAAGTCTGTCATGCTCGTACCAACAACACCGTCACACTCCAAAAAGTTCTAGACAACAAATCCTCACAACTCACACTCCATCTATGATTGTGCCATATGATGATAGATGGAACTTTAGGACAGAATCAAACCCCAGAACCTCAGCAGAGCTGCTTTAGGGTAGTTTTGAGCTCATATGGCTTACACAGACTGATACATACAGTATATTCACTGAGCATCTGATGCACACACTGCACACAAAACTCAGCTGAAACCACCAGTTCTCATTGGCTGGCATTATGCAACTAGACACACAGGGATTTTATAAGTCTGTCTGGAAACAAAGTAAATAAAAAGTTAGTCACATTATATATCAAATCTTAAAAAGAGCTACTTAAAAAAAGGATTTTACAATATTTCTACTGTAAATTCTTATAATATACATATAATCCTGTGCAACATAAAAAATATTACATATATGAATATATCTAAACATACTTATAATTATATATCTTTACTAATTTAATTATATATTAATTATAATAATTATATTACTTATAATTATATATTATTATTATTAGTATAATTATTATAATAATCATGTATATACATTAAAATACATGAATATTTAAATAATTTTACTGCGAATTATACATATACATATATACACACACACACACATACACACACACATATATATATATATATATAAAATATTGTGTAAAATTAAATTGTGTAAAACATTGTGTTATGTAAAAATATTTATTCATGTATTACAATGTGTAGATTATTATTAATAATTAAGTAATATATAATATGTGTGTGTGTGTGTGTGTGTGTGTGTGTTTGTATGTATAAAAGTCACAGTAAAAATATTTATTCATGTTTTCTAAAGTATTTAAATGATTATTAATAATAATAATATATAAATATATATATATATATATATATATATATATATATATATATATATATATATATATATATATATATATATATATATACATATATACAGGCACATATGTATACATTTCACTGTAAAAATATGTATAGTTATTAATTTATAAATAATTTATTTATTTATGTTTTCTAATGTATTTAAATGATTATTAATAATTTATATATATATATATATATATATATATATATATATATATATATATATATATATATATATAATTACTGAGAATTGTATATATTAAAAATATTTTTTATATATACTATATATTATATACATAATAAAATTCACAGTGAAAGTATTTAAAATATTTAGGTATAATAATGTATTTAAATGATTATTAATAATTAATTAATTAATATATACATTAGAATATTTAAATATCTTACTGTGAATTTTATATATATTACAGTCATTGAGTAGTATACAATATTATATAATTAAAAATGTAAATATGTAAAAATGATATTATTATTACAGTTAATAATTATTTCTAAATATATTCATTATATAATACAATATATAACCGTTTTAGATATATTAGAATACATGAATATCTAAATATTTTACTGTGAATTAAATAGAGAATAAATAAAATAAACTTTAATTAATTTAATTCTGAGTATCACAAAATAAATTATAGAAAATATTTTTTGATCAAACAAATTCTAAAGTCTATATATTTTCTGCTATTGTGGCAAAAGATTTCAGATAAATGGCACATAAAAGCAAAGCAGCCATGTTACATGTCCACAGTCTTTTGCTTTGTATTTAGAGGGTTTTTGCCCGTAGATTAAGATGCAATGTGTACCAGACTAGATACTGACAGAAAAACTTTGCAATGTTTTGCCAAATTACTAGGATTTAGGGTGACCGAGAGAGAGTGAGGGGGGAGATTAATCTCTTTCTCTCTCTCTTTAGCTCTCTTCCCCTCTTTTATTTAGACCCAGTGGGAGAGAAATCAAGTTCACCTTTAAAACAGCAAGACTTGTGGTCTCAAAGCGTGAGCACCTATATAAATATATATATATATATATATATGCCAATAACAACCCCGGATAACAGACACGGCCTCAAACTACCCGCTCACTCTCATACGCACACGTCATTGTAATTCAGTGACCTTTCCTAACTCATTTCAATGGTTCGTACCTCAGCCCACTCTTTTCCACACTCAAATAAAAAAATAATGCTGTGGGTCAAAGACATGCAAATTGAATAGCGCTGGAAATAAAGTCTGTGACAGCACCTTTAAACACAGCAAACACAGCAAGTGGCATGGGCACAGACTATGAAGAATAAAATAAATAAGAAAGCAATTAAAACATCTTATTCAATATTTATTTATTTATTTATTATAAAAATATTAAGCAAATATTTTTAGTGATCTGAAACTTTCTCCATTTGCTCCACTGGGAAATTCAGGCACGCTATGGCTTTGGGAATTAATTAGTCTAAAAAAACGAATCAGGCCTGTAGCTAATGTTGTTGGGTTAATCAAATACTGATTTATGAACACACAATCTGTTTAGTTTTGATTGAGCATTTCTGTTTACATTAAACTTGGACTGAAATCCTGTGCAAATTTAATTCACAAAATACAAACAAGGAGTTACTGGATAAAGAGCCACTAAACAAATCCAGATGCTAGAGTCAATTTGACCTGGAAATTCACTTGGAAAGTTCAACAGGGACTTTCATGGAATATTTGTTAATATTATATAAATTGAATATAATATACTCTAATATAATATCCTTGTGAATTTATATAAAATATATTTAATTTATAATTATTATTATTATTAAAGTAATATAAAATGTTAAAAATAGTTATTTAGGGTATAAAAAATTAGCTACTGTAAATAATTTACTATATTTAAGATATTGTTTATTAATAATAATAATAATAATGATAATAATATAACAATATAAATTTTTTTAATGTTGCCCAGCCAAAAAATAAAATAAAAAATAAATAAATAATTTAAAAAAATCGGTTTGGATTTGAATTTAAACAAACAAACAAACAAAAAAGACATATATATATATATATATATACTAGGCGTTTCTCAATGTCAAGGAAGGATCCTCGGAAGCCAGAATTTCGAGGATGCTACGTCATCGACATCCGTCAAAGGACTGTTCCAATGTCGAGGATCCTCGGAATTTCAAACAAGGACTGAGTCCTTCGTTCGAAAAATATCCCATACACAGGAAAGGATGCATATGTGTATCCTTCGCGCTCTTCGCGCTCTCAAATCACCCACAATCCTATGCGTGCAGCTTTGCAATCTTGTTCAAAAATGTTTTAAAAAAATGTTGGACGTTAGCGGGCAATATGCTTTCAAATGTAAGTATATTTACGTTACCAAACATTTGTTATAACAGTAGTAAATATGTCAGATAAATAAAGTTTAACGTTTAAATGCCAGTACAAATTACTACCGTATTGATATTATAAATTATACAAATACAAATTACGTTATTGATGGCTAACTGAACCGGACCGTTGTTAGCTTGTTTGCCATCACCGGCATCCTTTATAAATAACTAGTTAAGTTGTCTAAAGTAATTTAACGTTAATATTATACCATTTATACATTCACAGCGTTATTCATAGCTTTCTCGTATTTTTTTAACAGGGACGAAGGAACAAACGGAGGCGTTCATACGTCTCCGTGTATAAAACATAGACTGTAAAGGTAGAAAACAAGCAGCTGTTTACCGGGGGGTAATGACGCAATGACGTGCACTTGCTAGTCTGTTCCATTTACGTGTTCTCTGAATGCTAAAGAGGAGCCTCTCCTAGACTCTGAAGGAAGTGACTTGGAAGGACCAGTCCTGCCAAGGAAGCATCCTTGACATTGAGAAACGCCTATAGTTATGAATGGGAAACTGCAACGGCGCAATATGGCGGAATATGTCCCGCCTTCTAAGTAAAAGAGCCAATCACTGATTGATAAAGTAATTGCGTCACTGCAGCACTGCACATGCGCATTGGCTCGTCTAGCATGAAAAATAAGCTTTTTAAACGCTATTTGAGCATTAAAAAAAAAAAAAAAAAAAAAACATTTATGGGACAGTTCATGTTTGTTTTAGTTGCTGATTTGAAATAGATTATTTATTTGTGAATTCGCCAAGCAGTTTTTGAGATTTCAGGATTCCCAATTCAAATAGATAGGTCTTGGTCTTGGATGCCCAAAATAGGTATGGCCGCCGAGTGAACGGACTTTGATTTAAATAGGCAAATGCTGAAGAGTCTATGTTTGGGTCATTATTGCAGTGATTATTATGTTCCTAGCATGTTATATGTGTTACCGTACCCGTTTAAGAAATCCTCACAATGCGCCAAGATTATTGTCCATCAGTTTGCTATGAAACCCAAGTAAGCAGGTGTAGCTACATGTAAACACAATGCGGAGCAAATGAGGTAAAAGCCCACACGGGGATCCTGACAGCTGTCATGAGGTAACAGGAGATGGAAGAGTCATTTGTCAGCATCAGAAAGAATGACAAATGGAGACAGAGAGCCGGGAGAGGTCAGTGCACCTGTCAATCACCACAGTAATTATCCCAGGGGACAGCGAGGAGTGGGTGGAGCTGAATAATATACTGTGGGAGATTTCTCCTATTCCTCTTTTTTCTTGCTCAAAAAGCTTTGCAACATCACCTGTTTCATGTTGTCTAATCCATCTCTTTTCATTCTCTGGGTACAGCAGATCCAGCGGGGATTAGATAAACCAGAACCTGCCTAGCCAATGACAGCGCGGAGAGAGTGAGAGACGGACAGTCTGTGACCTTGCGTTGGGAAGAAACACGCACAACTGCAGCGCCATCTCAATCAACACACTGGCCCCTACTGGAAAGGAGAGGTACAGCAGTGATAATTGCTCAAGCTGTAAGCTGCTACACACTTTCATTATTCATGATGATAGTTTTTTTTTATTGTCAAGAACAGCAGCTTTATTGCTATGACATATCAGGGTCATGCACAAAAATAAACATACAAAAATATATAGGCCTATGTTGCATATTCAGCAAGTTAGCTATAGGTTAATCTATTGCACAGATCCACATATAGCACTGTAGTGGGTGATATTCTGATAAGCAGAATGAAATATGATGTTTATATATTCTATACAAATAAATCATCAACGACCAAATTAGTATATACACACACATTTTCTATTTCTGGCCCTCTGTGCATTCTTGCCACCTCGGCTTTATAAATAAAATAAGGAGTTCATTATGCATTCTATGAGAATATCTTAACAGTTCTTACCAGAGAGTCGACAGGAGTCATAAATCTGGTCATATCTCAGACACACACACAGATACTGGCACATAGTGGACACACAGTATTTTATTTTATATATAAATATAAAAACTTTTTTTGAGACACAAAGAAAAACTCAAAAACAGAAAAATAAAAACATATGTAGCATGGCCCAAACGGGTCACGTGAACTCCACTATGGTTTTCAAATTGGCATGAGAGCAATCAGGATCAACTTGGGCAAGAAAAACACTCTTAATAACTTGTATATTAATAAATTTGCAAGTCTGAAATCAGTGGTTCTCAACAGCGTTGGTGGGAACATATTACAACCTGCTTGTTAACAGCAGGTGTTCATCACTAATGCTTAATCATCACTTAATTAATTGCTTAATTATCTCATTAACTTTAACTCTGCTTCAGTGTTATTTTAACACTATTTAGAGAGAGACCAAATGTACTCTGAACAGAGTTGATTTTACTGTGTAGTTACTTTTTCAAATAAGTCATGCAAGATTTCCATTTATTGACTGACGCCTCTCCTGTTTCTATGTTGAGAGAAATCGGGAGTAAGTGCTCCGATGTCTTTGTTGCTTGGTACCAAAGTCGGTACTTTTGACAACTCTACTTCTTTTTTCACACACTGTTTTTCGGCTATTAGGGAAGTATGCGATTATGGATGCAGACTCAAACTTTTTTCTCCTGCGTCCTATCTACCTTATTTTTCAATGCGGAAGTAAGGTGTTTTCTGTGAATGAACAAAGTGCAGTAAACTGTAAAACTGTTTGCGCTACAAACCAGCGTGTTTAGAATTAAGACAATGCATTGAAATAATATAAGAAATACCAGTTTGCAATATCAAGTAGGCCTAGCCTAGCATAACTAGCTGTTTTGTACAGCTAAAAATAATTGGAAGCGAATGACACCAGAAGCCAGACACAATAAATTTTCAAATGGCTGTGCCCACTTTTACCTGAAAAATTCTTCTACAATCCTGGCAGCTGAAAGGTTTGTTTGAACAGCGCCCTCTATTGTACCGGCATGAATTTGCATTCCCTTTAGCTTGAGGTTTATTCATTTCAGTTATTGTGTGAAAAGGCCTTTACATTTGCCAAAAATAGAACTTTTATTTATTTATTTAAAAACAAAAAAGCAAGCCCAGCCCAGGTGAGAAAAAGTAATGTATGCATTACTGTCCATAAAAAGTAACCGAGTATACTTACTAAGTAAACAGATACTTTTTTACAGAGTAACGCAATATTGTAATACATAACTTTTAAAAGTAACTTTCTCCAACTGGTTTGGTTCAGGCCCAGATTATTCATTGATCAAGTTGCAACACAACACAGTACCAAAATTGTCTAGCATACAAAAGAGAATTTTGATATTTTCATGCTCTCTGCAGCCAATAATTCACCTCACAAAATGCAGTGTTTGACGCAAACCATGTTTATCCCTGCAAATAGTCTGGCTGATAATTTCAATCTTGCATCAATGTGCTCATGTTTTCAATTTTTAAATACTGGAATAAGACTAACTAGCTTCTACTAAGTGAAAGATACTTTTGCACCAAAATTACAGTTTGTATAACAAAATACAAATGTTATTTTCTTCACGTTTTGAAGCAATTTAAATTATTTATTTTGCTATCACGACTATGAACAATTAAATGGCATTTTATTATTTGCATTTACCTTTTTTTTTGCCATTTACAACCCTCAGATCAGACCAGTTGAGAGTCACTGCCAGATTATCTGATACATTAATTTATGTAACAATTTCTGGTGTGCTCAGACAACTGCATGATCCACTGGTGCACAATACCAACAGCAGCCATCATCACATTCCCACAGATCAAGAGTGGCATGCACACACACATGCAGTTGACTCCCAGTGCACGGGTCAGTTATGATGTATCCACTGTAAAGGCTGAATGCAGCTTCTCACAGTGCATGTAGCAGAGCAGATGCCAGACTTCATTTCTCCTGCATGCACAAGACTTTCCATTACATGTGTATGTTTATTATGCAGATGAATGTTATCGGAGTGCTCTTGTACATGCTGCAGTGGTGAGTATGTTTGTCACTGCGTGTGGTAGAGATGATGATGCATTCAACATTTCACAGCATCTTCTGCAGCAAGTAAACATTAGCTTATGTGACCACAGAGAGTATCAAATCACCTGCGTCACAGCTGGCTGTGTTGCCTTGGAAACAATGGGAATGATGATGTCACAAAGACATCAGAGTTCACATAGTGACCGCTCATAGCACCATTCAGTTGTGGCCTGTTTTTTAATCACAACATCAGGATGCACAGAACAAATGACAAAGTAATTTGTTACAAACAACTGACCACATAATCCCCTTCATCTGTGCAAATAAAATACAACACAAATACAACTTAAAACTCTTTCAGACAGGACCACGTTGGCAAGTTACTTGAGTTTATTGAAACAATTTATCTTTGGAGGTATGGTTCCTTATGGGGGTTCTTGCTCCAAAATTAATTGAACATACAAGAGCTTTAGCATTAACCCACCGGGACCATCAGCTTGGAAATACAGAGACAATTAAGACACTTAGTGATGTCTTTAAAAGTGAACAGTGGTAATGTGTAGATGTGGCAGTGGGATGTCTACTGTAGCTTGTTTATGAGGATGAGTGTCTCTCAGAAGTGAGGTCCATGCCAGCCAGGACTTGAAAGCCTTAGTGATCTGAAATAAAAGAAGACGACAACCAGAAGGTGCACTGTAATATGCTCATGCTTATAATGGGGAGAGAGGGAGGGTTGCGAGCAGTTTGAGCACTTACAGAGTAGTAATGCCACGTATATATGTGTCTAATAGGAGAATGGTAATGATTGGAGCGAACTGACAGCTGACAGCTGGTCGCAGCACTATGCCTACGTGGCCTGACTGAACTAACGCTGCGCTTGATTTTGGAGTGGTTTATAGGCAACCAAACAATATGTTCAGCAATGCATAAACACTGTAAACCTGACCAAGAACTCTTATGCAAAACTTCTGGACTCACACAAATGTACTTATTTAGCTGCAACATATTTTTCCTTCCAAGATGACACCTTTACAAAGAGTACAATGGCAGTTATGACCATGGTATCAGATGGGAATGCAGTGGTTCTGTATAATTACCATAAATGTAATTTGATTACATTTCGGATAGAACTAGCAGCAATGCTGGTAGCAGCATTCTTTGCAGTGCCTTGTAGTTCCACCTAAACACTATATGGTACATAAATATTATACTTTTTATGTAAGGATGGATGGATGGATGGATGGATAGATGGATGGACGGACAACAGAAAGAGATAGATAGATAGATAGATATAGACCGATAAACGAGAGTGAAAAACGATAGATAAATAGATAGATAAATAGGTAGATAGAAAGACAGACAAACAAAATGAATGACTGAGTGAACGATTAGCGAGAGTGAAAAATGATAGATAGATATAGACCAATAAACGAGAGTGAAAAACGATAGATAGAGATAGATAGATAGATAAATGAGTGAAAAACGATATAGATAGATAGATAGATAGATATAGACCGATAAACGAGTGAAAAACGATATAGATATAGACCGATAAATGAGAGTGAAAAACGATAGATAGATAGATAGATAGATATAGACCGATAAACGAGTGAAAAATGATATAGATAGATAGATATAGATTGATAAACGAGTGAAAAACAGATAGATATAGATATAGACCAATAAACGAGTGAAAAACGATAGATATAGATAGATATAGATTGATAAACGAGTGAAAAACGGATAGATAGACAGATAGATAGATAGATAGATATAGATAGATATAGACTGATAAACGAGTGAAAAATGATAGATGGATATAGATAGATAGATATAGACCGATAAACGATAGATAGATAGATAGATAGATAGATAGATAGATAGATAGATAGATAGATAGATAGATAGATAGATAGATAGATAGATAGATAGATAGATAGATAGATAGATAGATGACAAATATTAACGGTGCAACACAAATTACCACTGACACATCTTACCCCACTATTCCCTATGTAATATTGTATTAACATTCATTTTTTATTCTATGCAAAACTTTTAACTCAGATCCTGTAGTTTGTATAGTTTATAAATGACTCTGATATGCTGGAGTGAATTAATTTCTCTCATCTGTATAAATGGGAACTCACCCAGTTCTGTTTCCCCATGTGATTTCAAAGTTTCATCTACATCAGCGTTATACGCTGCTTCACGTTACATGGCCTCCTTCGGTCAAACGTGGGGCTGACTGCCGAGTGGGTTGGATCACAGATTTGACTCAGACACCCTAATGAAACTTCTTTTTCTTTCTTTCTCTTGTCTGGTCTTCTTCTTTCCGTGCAGTTCTAGCTCAGCAGTAATATTTTGGTTTGACATTCTCCAATGCCCTTTCTAAATTTGTGCGCTCTGCCCGTGATAGATGAATGACCCTATAAAAACAGCCCTGAGCTGACGACTCCACCATCCCTGGACCAGCTGCAAGGCTGCTGACTGGGGCGGGAATCTCTCACAGGTACATGCATAAAACAGATGCCTAATAAGGTCAGCCAACAGTAGCTTTCCCTCTGCACACAAAACATTCCTGAGGAATGGGCTTCATGGATGCTGATTCAGCAAACTGGGCATACATTAAGTCACAGTGATAGCGGTACAATTAGGAGTTGTGCAGGGTCATCATTTAACCAATAATTATAGAAGCTTGTTTCCACCACTGAATTAAATCAAAAGGTAACTGCGACTTTTTAATCTCACAATTTTATTTTTTTCTCGCAATTGCACGTTTACGTTTACATCTCGTAATTTTTTACCTTTTTTCTCAGAATTGTGTGATAAACTCGATTGAGAGTTATAAAGTCTGAATTGTGATATAAACTAAACTCAATTGCATAAAGTCAGAATTGTGATATAAACTCACAATTGTGAGTTATAAAGTCTGACTTGCATAATATAAATTTATAACTCAAAATTGTGAGTTTATATCTTGCAGTTCTGACTTTATAACACTCAATTGCGATAACTTCCTATTCTTTTTTTACTCAGAATTGGACTTAATTGCAAGAAAATAAGTCGCAATTGTGAGTTTAAAACGCACAATTGTTAGTTTATGTGTCAGTAGTGTCAGATTTAGATGACACCGTTCCAGGAATGTCTCGTGTATAAATCCTATACCTTATATATATATATATATAAAAACACAAACTCACACACACACTAAAGTAAATTGCAATTATCATTACAGATGAAAATAAATACTTTGTTTTCTAAATTGCAAAATAATTGAAGTATGTTAATGTACAGTTCAACTTTCCCCCATTGGCAAAACTCTGCACAGATTTTTTGATTTGAGTCAGCACATCTTTATAGCTTTACTTATTAAGGTTAGTACACAATAGACCAATAAAAACATGAATCAGTCCAAAGTTATAACTAAACTGTCCAAAACCCCTCTTTAACAAGTACCCACAAAACGCTAGCATATTGGCATTCAGTTTTGCTCTGACATTTTGTTGTAAGAATGTAGTTGGAATTATGACCATCTGCCTAATATGCTGTTGGCCCTCCATGTGCTGCCAAAACAGCGGCAACCTGCCGAGCCATGGACTCTACAAGACCCCTGAAGGTGTCCTGTGGTCTCTGGCACCAAGACATTAGCAGCAGATCCTTCAAGGTTTAGTGTACCCAAAAATGAATATTCTGTCATTAATTACTCAACCTCATGTTGTTCCAAACCTGTTTCGTTCATCTTCAGAACACAAATGAAGATCTTTTTTGATGAAATCTGACTGTCCCTCCAGTTGTTTCACAACTGGAACTTTGATGCTTCAAAAAATTCATAAAGAGATCGTAAAACTAAATCCATATGAAGTGGTTTAGTCCAACTTTTTGGAAGAGACTCAATCACTTTATATGATAAACAGATTTAATTTAGACTTTTATTCATAAACATTGATCAGCGAACATAAACAGAAGCTCAACTGAACCTGAATGATGCACTTCTCACATGCTTGAGCTTCTGTTTACCACAACTGATGTGTTCATCATATAGAGTGATCGTTCATATGGATTAGTTTTATGATCTCTTTATGAACTTTTTGAAGTTCCAGTTGTGAAGACAGTCAATGATGGGACAGAATCCTGTCAGATTTAATCAAAAATATCTTAATTTTAAAATAATCTTAAGTTTAATCATAGCTTGGTTTGATAAATAAATATATATAAAATGTCCCACTAGATCGGAGGTCGGCAACCTGCGGCTCTAGAGCGGCGTGCGGCTCTTTAGCGCCTCCCTAGTGTCTCCCTGGAGCTTTTTCAAAAATGTATGAAAATGGAAAAATATTTTTTGTTTTCATATGGTTCTGTAGGAAGACAAACATGAACATTCTTAACGTTTTCCAATGCTGTAAAAATGTGTATAATAAATATAAAATTCACAAGGGTATCGAAGGGTATGCATCGACGTCACTTTCCCGCCGAAAGCTTGCTCCCTCAGCTGGACTGAGTGGCAAAAGAACTGCTGTGTGACTGGATTTAATAGGAGAAACTGCGAAGACGCGAG
This sequence comes from Chanodichthys erythropterus, assembly GCF_024489055.1. NCBI lineage: Eukaryota > Metazoa > Chordata > Actinopteri > Cypriniformes > Xenocyprididae > Chanodichthys > Chanodichthys erythropterus. Next base: position 14,081,221 of record NC_090242.1, on the reverse strand, counting down.
TAAAACAAACGAATTACACTAAAGGACTCGAAAGTGTTTCTAAGGCTTTTAATTTTTTTGTGGCTCCAGACAGATTTTTTTTTTTTTTTTATTCCTGTGTCGGCAAAGCTGAATTTTCAGCATCATTATTCCAGTCTTCAGTGTCACATGATCCTTCAGAAATCATTCTAATATGCTGATCTGCTGCTCAAGAAACATTTATTGTTTACAATTGTACAAAATATGCGTACAATATTTTTTTTTTTCAGGATTCTTTGATAAATAGAAAGTTCAAAAGAACAGTGTTTATCTGAAATCTAATCTTTTGTGACATTATAAATGTCTTTACTGTCACTTTTGATTGATTTAATGCATCATTGCTGAATAAAAATATTAATTTCTTTTCAAAAAAATAAAAATAAAAATTCTTACTGACCCCAAACTTTTGAACGGTAGTGTATAATGCTACAGAAGCTTTGTATTTCAGATAAACACTGTTCTTTTGAACTTTCTATTCATCAAGGAATCCTGAAAAAAAAATAAAAAAGTACACACCTGTTTTCAACATTAATAACAAATATTTCTTGAGGAACAAATCATCATATTAGAATGATTTTGAAGGATCATGTGACACTGAAGACTGGAGTAATGATGCTAAAAATTCAGCTTTGCCAACACGAGAATGAGTTACTTTGTAAAATATATTCAAATAGAAAAGTTATTTTAAATTGTAATAATTTTTCACAATATTACTGTTTTTACTGTATTTTTAATTAAATAAATTAAGCCTTGGTGAGCAGACGAAACTTTTTAAAAACATAAAAAATCTTACCGATCCCAAACTTTTGAGCGGTAGTGTATATATATTTATATTTTATCACATTCGTTAAGTGGGTGGTTCTTGGCGATAATAAAGGCTAGTTTGCCCCGACAAACACAACATTTCAATGGTGATTAGGCTGTTGGTGATTGCTGAAACAGTGTGAACTAGCACTGTATGGAGTAGATTGTATGTTATTAGTCAAAAGTCTGGCTACCTCCAAATTTGTTGATCTGAACACTGAAGAGCTTCACATAAAAGCAAGTTAAGATCTCAAGTCCATGTCATCAGCAGAAGACCGAGATGATGATAATGATGATTGAGGCTCTTCAGGATGGTTCTCCAAACGTCTCTTTAGACCTGCATGAACACAAGCACTCTAACACATCAAAGCAGTTGAGATCAGCGTCTCCCCCTCCTCTTTCTCACTCCCTTTGATCCTCTCAGTCATCAGTGGCGGGTTTCGCTTCCTCCCATAATTCATTGGAGCAAGTCAAGAATGCTCATTATCACAATCCCTTTCCTCTTGTCTCAGAGGACGGGTGGCATGCTCAATTTATCAAAACGATAGCATCTCTGGAGAACGAAATGCACCTCTTTGTGCTAACGGTGGTCTGCAACTTTAGAACGGTTTGGCCCCTTCTGCCCGCTTTTCCACCACATTTAGCTTGATTGTACCACTTCAATACTAAGAGAGTAATCTGATTAGGTTTTGTTATGGGATGCATATGAAGAAAGATGGAGATAAATGATTTGTTTGTCTAAAAACAGTATTGTAATTGAGTAAAGAAACTAAAAATACGCTTGCACTCAACCGAATTATCGCAGCATGATAAGACCGAGCTCAGCTTGATTCCGTTCGGTCATCTGATAGACCCTGCTGTTAATTGAATATAAAGTAGAGTCAGTGGCAGGGGGCATTTTTACAACCCCATTTGTCCAAAAAAACATGGAAAGATGGAATTTGTAATCTCATATGCATTGCTTAATTATATATTTTAAACAACGGAAGAAAAAAAAATTAGCTTAATTGTCACAGATTCTTTGAAGAAACCAAAACCGATGAATGAAGAAAGTTATATTCTGTTTTACTCTTTTTTTGCTAACATTAATTTTAAGGTAACGTAGTTACAATGTTAGTAATAACAGTAAATTACGCATAAAAAAGTACAATGTAACCGTGTTTTTGTGTTTGTGTGTGCATACTGTAATGCCTGCAGCTAGTCTGACAGCTAAAACATACAATATGCAAGTGCATGATTTGATTCGATTCCCCTTCACAAGCTTTCTATTTGATTTCTTTTGATTCTGATTCACTTGTGTATATGTCAGTTATGTTGTCAATTTTGCTTAATTTTTTTTCTCATATGCTCACCATGGCTTCATTTATTTTATCAAAATACAGTAACAACAGTAATTTTGTGAAAACTTATTTCAATTTAAAACATCTGCTTTTTCTTTAAAGGATTAGTCCCAAGCTTTACTCACCCTCAAGCCATTCTAGGTGTATATGACTTTCTTCTTTCTGATGAACACAATCGGAGATATATTAATAAATATCCTGACACATCTGAGCTTTATAATGGCAGTGAGTAGGATCAATGAGTATGAGCTGAAGAAAGTGCATCTATCCACATCCATCCATTATAAACGTACTCCACACAGCTCCAGGGGGTTAATAAAAAGGCCTTCTGAGGCGAAGCGATGCGTTTGTGTTAAAAAAAAATAAAAATCCATATTTAAGTTATGAAGTAAAATATCTTCCGCCAGACCGCCTTATTCTACTTATGAAGAAAATGGATCAGTTGCATCAGTTAACTTTTTTTGATGCTCAACTTATGGAAAAAGCTTAAGTTAAGCTTTTTCAAGTACTTTACTATAGTATGGTTCAAAAACACTATATTATTTACTATAAATTAGTATAGTATTTTTTCACCTGGGATGATATTTTATTTTTCAGGATTCTTTGATGAATGAAGTTCATTCATTGATTTGAAATAGAAATATTTTGTAACATAACACTTTCGATCAATTAAATGTGTCCTTGCTTGATAAAAGTATTAATTTCTTAAATAAAAAAAAAGAAAAAAAAAAAAAAAAAAACTGACCCCAGACTTTTGAACCATACTTACAGAATTACGATACTACTGATACAACCAAATATTCAAGAATGTACTGTTACTTTTTTATCAATTTAATGAATCCTTGCTGCATCAATTTAAAGGTACAATTTGTAAGATATTCGCAGTAAAATATCCAAAAACCACTAGGCTATTGTTATATATTTTGTCCAGTTGATTACTAACAATATCTCAAATGTTTTCAACTACTTGTAAATCATGAGAAAATTCCCATTCTAAACAGTGACACGGGGCAGTGCAGTCGCCTGTCAATGACGTCAGTTACCGCCTTTACTGACGTAGAAACCACATGACAACAGTGCCGTGGACAAATGCGGAAGTAGTGTCTAGCGTCCAGCAAACCACTAGCTTGCTTCACGCAGTACCTTATTTACTTCTTGCACGTTTTATGGTGGATTGTGTTACTTATTTATGGAACATAATTACTGTTTACCATCTGCCGCTGGTTCTGTCGACAAGGACAGCTCCCGTAAACGGTGGGCCAACCAAACGACCCAAGAAGAGTTTGGGACAAGAAGAGAGAAAGAGCGAAGATCAATATCGGTGTTGCATTTTCTAGATCAGTGGTTCTCAACCGGTGGGGGCGCGAGTGGCTACAGGATGGGAGGGAAAAAAAAAAAAAAAAAAACTTAAAAAAAAAAAAAAAAAAACATTTGCAATTTTTTTTTTAATCACTAAACTACTGTCATAAAAAGCTATAGTTTTGTATATACATAACTCCTGAATAAAAATTAAAATGTGTTTGGACTGATTAAAAAAAAAAAAGTTTTGAACAAATTTGATTGGTTTGTCAATAGTGAGCGCAAATGCAAGTGATAAGCGGTTTTATTAAGCGAGTCATTGAGTCGTTCATTCACGATTCGTTCAAACGGCCGAATCATCAAGAATGAGACAGATGTTTGTGAATGGGTCATTGAATCTTTGACGCAAAAGATTTGTTCAAAACACTGAATCATTCAAAATACGGTTGAGTGTTGCTGTGAGATGCGCTATGTTGTGATCTTTGTTTGGATTCATCGGATCTATTTTCGCTGCTAAACAGTCATTATTTCGTCTAAAATGTAAGTGACTTAATATTATTAACTTGTTTGTTGAACTGTCATATCAGTGTCACATTTTCAATCGTGAGGTGATGGTCAATTAAGTGATGCTCATTTGTCAGCTCTCTTGGTCGTCAGGTCGTGTGATGTATGTTGCTGAACTGTATTCAAATATTATAAATATAAAAACACCACATTTTGAAATTTAACTGCAGTATGTCAATTTAGTTTATTTGTGTGTGCTAGACTTTATCTTAATCATAGACTTTAGAAAACGGCGCTCATTTGTTTGATTTCTCCTCGAGAAGCTGCGCAAGCCTCAAAAGTTTAAGGTCCTTGCACCCTGCACCCTGAGTCCGAAACTGTCGTATTCTTTTTTTTCTTATTCATCATTTGGTAATAATAATTCAAATCTCAAGGTTAAATCAGAAGATTTAAAATTATATTATATATATATATATATATATATATGTTTCTGTAACTGCTGCCAAAAAATAGAATATAGGGTAGAGTGGGGGAAAACGCCCCCCTTAAGGAAAATGTGACATTACAGTGAAACAAAACATAAATGTGACTAGAATTGCCATCCCGGTTTTGAGTGACTATGGCAGGAGTTATTCACCAAATATTAAAATTGCTCAGCCTTCATAATTAATTAGTATTTTGACTGAAAATATTTTTGTACAAAGGGGGCGTTTTGCCCCAGCGGTGGGGTAAAACGCCCCCCAAGGTGGGGTAAAATGCCCCCTTTTCTTTACCAAACAGTTTGCTTCATAGATCAACAGCAAAATGAACAGACTAGTTTTTAATCTCTAAAAGTAAAAGGCAAGTAATGTATCAACATGTATAGGCCTATATATTTAATATTTTTAATATTTATTTGAGGAATATCCAACATATCCAATTTTTTTTACATTTGATAATTGATGTATTTGTTCACCACTATCACCAAGACAAACAGAAAACCCTAAATAAATATTATTAAATATAAACTTATAAATTTGTATATTTATGTAGTAAAATATATCCAATAAATGCATTAAAAGCCACCAAATTTCATTGGGTCACCTAACCACCTTCCATCAGTGAGCCAACTGTGCTATCAAGCTAGCCTAATGCTCACTTGAGGTAATTTTTATTTTATTTTCTTTAATTTTGTTTAAATATTTTGATTTTACCACCTAGTTATACTGCATTAAGTGTAAAACAAATGATTTGATAGACAGAAATATGTTATTATAGTAATTATGATAGAGAGAAACTATGCCCTCTGGGGGGCGTTTTACCCCACAAGCTACGACTTTTAAAAAAAAATAAATAAATAATTTTTAAATATAATTATATTCCTTATAAATAAGATATCTTCTCAAACTACAGACTTCACTATTCATCTATCATACATCACTGTGATATCCTGCAGGACAATATTCTTTTAAACACTTGTTTACTAATATCTGAAAATTATAGCGCTTATCATGTAAGTTAATCCTCTTCTCTTCAAATACGTCGCTGGTGTCAGCTTCTCCAAGGAGATTTGTTTATCCCCGTTGTCAAACGTAGTGCATAGCAACAGTGAAAATGTATATTGACTACCTCTAGTGCTTATTTTAAGAAAAACAGGTGGGGAGCTTCATGACAAACTTCACCTAGAAAGAGATGCCGATCTTGCTTGTGTTTTACTCGACAGGTGAGTTGTTTTGATTTGTATCTTTAAAGAAAACGTATTCCATTATAACGATCAAAATTATTAGTATTATGGGGCATACATGCCAAAGGCGGGGCATCGCGTCTCTAGACCCGCGTGAGGACGCGTCTGATCCATAGTCTGATCAGGGGCGCGTTTCCCGAAGCGAACTATGGTCGCAAGTTTGGTCGTTACCAATAGAGTTCAATGGGACTTACGACCATGGTTCACCAACGATGCTTTCGGGAAACGCACCCCTGATTGGTGTAACATTACACTGGTCACGCTGCATGATTGCGATTCACTAAAAATAAACTGGAACAAAATTGTTTGTGAATCAGACATCAACCAATTTGTGTATTGTACTTGTGTAGAGAGTGTTTTGAGCACATCTTAAGGGGCCTAAAATGAACAATCAGAAAGCACCAAATGCGAGTAAAAATCGATGTCGGCGATGAAACCGTGTCAGTTGCCAGATGGCCGGTAAGATTTTTATGAATTCTAACAATGCAATGGTGTGAGAAAATGAACGTGAACCAATGTGAATGATGCTCTGTACAGTTGACGGGTCAGTGCTGTGTCATCACGAAAGTTTAAGCCTTTCCATTGTAAATATTCAAGAGCTAGAACACACAAAAGGGAATTCAATACTCACACCCCGTGAGGAAAGTTCAACATCCGAAACATCCAAAGTGCGCGCCCTGAAAGCCACGTCTCAAATACTAAGTTGAGCTCTCTTTCATTCCCTTCCTGTGCTTGAGCGGACAAACTGAAATTCATGTTGAAAATGTCAAAAAATGCCCGTCTAAACATAGTCCTTCGGTTTTATTTTCAGTTGAGAAAGTAGATTTCAGGTATAGAAATTTAATAAAGTAGGCTAATCAAATAAATGACACTGCATAGTCTAGCAATGTTTGATCTGCGCCGCGTGTGCATTCGGTCTTAAAGTGACAGCATCCTAATAATCCTGCTGCTGTCTACGTTTTTAATGTAAATCAAACAACAAAGGAAAAAAAAAAGTCACTCATTGATCTTGAACTTTAAAAAGGATATGAAGTTTATGCAGTGTTATTTGATTAGCCTATTTTATTAAATTTCTGCACACAAAAACTACAGTTAGACTGTTATAAAAATTATATTAGTTAAGCTAGTAGTTTTAGCCGTGGTATCGAAAGTGGAATAGAAGATTGTTAATTTTCACTAGTATCTAAAATATTGGTGTCATAACTGCTTGTTTTTGTTTCATGGCTGGTAAAAAATAGTTTTGGCCGGTAAATTTTCTTTTATATATATATAAATATATATAAACCAAAAGTTTGGAACCACTAAGATTTTTAATGTTTTTAAAAGAAGTTTCATCTGCTCACCAAGGCTACATTTATTTAATTAAAAATACAGTAAAAACAGTAATATGGTAAAATATTATTACAATTTAAAATAACTGTGTACTATTTAAATATATTTGACAAAGTAATTTATTCCTGATGCAAAGCTGAATTTTCAGCATCGTTACTCCAGTCTTCAGTGTCACATGATCCTTCAGAAATCATTCTAATATGCTGATCTGCTGCTCAAGAAACATTTATGATTATTTTCAATGTTGAAAACAGTTGTGTACTTTTTCTTCAGGATTCCTTGATGATTAGAAAGTTCAAAAGAACAGCATTTATCTGAAATACAAAGCTTCTGTAGCATTATACACTACCGTTCAAAAGTTTGGGGTCAGTAAGAATTTTTATTTTTATTTTTTTGAAAAGAAATTAAAGAAATGAATACTTTTATTCAGCAAGGATGCATTAAATCAATCAAAAGTGGCAGTAAAGACATTTATAATGTTACAAATGATTAGATTTCAGATAAACACTGTTCTTTTGAACTTTCTATTCATCAAATAATCCTGAAAAAAAATATTGTACACAAATAGTTTGTACAATTGTACACATTAAATGTTTCTTGAGCAGCAGATCAGCATATTAGAATGATTTCTGAAGGATCATGTGACACTGAAGACTGGAGTAATGATGCTGAAAATTCAGCTTTGCCATCACAGGAATAAATTACTTTGTGAAATATATTCAAATAGAAAACAGTTATTTTAAATTGTAATAATATTTCACAATATTACAGTTTTTACTGTATTTTTAATTAAATAAATGTAGCCTGGGTGAGCAGATGAAACTTCTTTTAAAAACATTAAAAATCTTAGTGGTTCCAAACTTTTGGACTGTACTGTACATATATTATATATTTCACTTTTTCTTTTTTAATAAATCTGCAAAAATGTCAACAATTCTGTGTTTTTCTGTCAATATGGGGTGCTGTGTGTACATTAATGAGGAAAAAAAAAATTGAACAAATGATTTTAGCAAATGGCTGCAATATAACAAAGAGTGAAAAATTTAAGGGGGTCTGAATACTTTCCGTACCCACTGTATATACACATATTCATACACACACACATACATACTTTATATGTATCACACGCAACTTCCAATCCTTTGGATGAGTAGATTGATTCAGAGAGGAAATGCAGGGTTTTTTTCCCCCTTGTCTTGTCTTTGGAAATGAGAGACTCTGATTGCACTAGAACAGCTGGAATATAAGAAAATCATGGCAGACATAAACAAAAACTAGCCTGTGCATAATCAGAAAGAAAAACATTTACAACCAAATTAAAATGACTTACCAAGCTGACACAAAAGTCTGTACACAAAATTTAATTTACAGTACAGTGCATCTTCCATCTGAGAGGCCATCGTCAGAAGATATCATCCAGTTTAAGGAATCTTTTTGAATCATTCTTGTTTTATGGCTTAATCTGAAATTTAAGCATCCTAAAATGCCACCATATCATAGCCTAATGAATCAGCCTTAAAGAAATCTTTCGTTGTTCAAGTTAGTTCTGGATACTTCAATAAAAACAATTCAGCCAGGAGATTTATATCAGTAGTGGCTCAGGATAAGAGAATCTCTAGATAAAGGAGTTTGAAATCTGTAAATATTGTAGTGAATAAGATTTTCCTCTTTTGCTAAAGCGCAATACATACAGGTCTAAAGTGCAAAACAACGCAACAGTCCTCATTCTCTTTTCCAACACAAAAAGCTCACTCAGATAAATATTTAGGGGGAAAAAAACAAATAATAATAATTTAGCAATACTGTAAACCACCACATACAGAAGTAGGAGGGAATCTCCTCTGTCAAACGCATGTTCACCACATGAGTAAAAACAGTCAAAACATGTTTTACATCCAGCACTGAGGCACACAAGCCCCGAAACACATAACACTGATGATCGATCAGCATAGCGTAACAAAACCAGCACTCTCGCTCTGTGAGAATCCACAGACGAACACCGAAATCACCAAATGTCTCCACACACTGTTTCACAGTTGCAAAAAAAGGCTAAAATTCATTAAACCCTATTTAATGTACAGCCTCAGTACAGTATTTGGCAAATAAAAGTAGGGTTGAGTGCACACGTGCATGGCATTTGCAAGTATACATTCATTTAAGATACAAGCTAGCTCCGCACAAACGCCCCAGCGCCCCAAACGACGATTGCTCTGAGGCTCGTTTCCCAGACTAACAGTACTTTTCCCCCACTGAGTCAGAAGGTATCATCTATAGTACAGTACAGTAGTTTAAAAGCCTTTGGCATAAACTGGGACAGGAAGCTAGCTGCCAAGTGCTCACCCACAAACTGACCCCAGTTTTTGTCGCTAACGCCAAGAGAAACCTCGCGACCATTCCAGGCACAGCGCTTGTAATGGTGTTAGTGTAATATTTTTTAGAAATTCGTTTTTTGGAAGTTTTCTGCAACATTCAGAGACACGAATATTATACAAAAATGAATAAATAACTAAATGAATTGCTTAGATATTCTCCCTTTGACCTGGTGGAAGAACTGGCATTCGCAGTGCATTCTGGGTACTGCAGAGAGTACGTACGTGAGGCTTTATGACTGAGAATTGTATTGCATGTATGAGGAAGAAGTACAGCCGGAGGCATTTATGATATTGTTATTTTGTTGTGCTTTGTAGCATGACACTGTCTGTTTTTGGGAGCACCGCCTCAGTATTCTGTGTCAGAGCCGTCCGCTGGGTCAGTGTTGCGTGACAGCATGTAGTTGTCCATGTCTATGGAGGGGCAGTTGTGAATGGAGTAGCGTAGGCGCTCGGCTAATATGGCCTGGCTTGTGTAGGGAGGAAGGCGGAGCTGAAAGAAGCACGTCTGGGCCGTAGGAAGGCCGTTCATAGGCTGTTGAGAGAACATAAAGAGAAAGTAAAGACCTGGGCTTCATCTTAACGCACACACTGCTAATATGCATGGAAAGTACATGCTACAGTATGCTGACTACACCTTCCAGACACCTTTAATCAGCCAAGCTGAATAATCTGGCGATATCTGCCAATATTATCATTGGCTAATACCTTTAAACCTTTCAGGAACTTCTCTTTTAGTTACCAAATCTACTGACAACCTTCATTCCTTATATATATTTATACAACAGTTCTTTCTGGTTCTCGAATCTGATTGGCCGATATTCTACTGATAACAGCACTCCTACCTTTTCAGCGTTTGTATCACTTGCTTGAAGCGACTGTCATGGCGGCCGAGCAAATCCACCATATTTTTTTTTACAAATACTACACTTGTTGTACCACGAACTGTAGTTTTAAGGTGAGAATGTCGTTGTTTAGACCTGAAATACGTGACTCATATTTAATCATAGCATCTATTTTACAGTTTGTTTAGATGTTTTCAGAGATGGAGCTCCAGGCTGTCAGCAGCTGTTCAGTGCTCGTGTACCCGCTGAGAACAGTTATCTCGGCCAGTGCTTCTGGGATTCGTTGCGGTCTCTTATAGTGGTTAAACATGAGATATAATTAATTTTTGGTACATAAAACAGGTAATCTTTGGTCTTATTAATCCATTACTTGTTCCTGAGCAAATCAAATTTAGTTAAATTTAATAATTTAATATTAAGGCTATATTTAACTTGCGTCCTGTAGAGCACTGCTTTTGTATGTTTGACTGAATTGTACAATTGTGTTTATTTCCTATTGTCATTTATAATGGCTATTTATAATATTATTTTATATAAATAATATATTGTATTTGGTATTGAGAAAGCAAGGGTCTATTAGTGCGTAATATGGATTGAGTGAAAGTTACATTAATACGCCATTAGATGGCAGAAAACTTTAGTGAATGAGTCAGTCGCAAGAGACTTTTAAATTGAAAAGGATTTTTTTTTTTTTTAAACAAAGGACATTGTTTTAGCGCTGTTATGGAAAATTCCCTTAACTGTAAAAAGGACAAATTCAAAGATCGCTTTCCTCAGCAGACTTTCAAATGGATATAATATTATGGACATTGACCTGAAGAATGAATGTTATATCAGACACAGGTAATGCTCGCTCAGGTGATCTCTCTCTCTCTTTCAAAAATGCAATGAGGAACTCAACATTCCTTCGTTACTAGTTCTAAAGTAACGTTTTAGAATTAGTAATGGAGGCTTGGTCAAACTGACAACTTGAGGTTTGAATCCGTGGCGGAAGAAGTAGTTTTGCACAAAAGAGGGTTTTAGAGTGCGTTCACACTTGTAGTTCGGTTCGTTTGGTCCATTTGGTCCGGACCAAAGAAAAAAAAAAAAACATTTAGTCCTGGTCCGGTTAGCGTTCAGATTGGCAATTTTATCACCGAACCAAAAGATACCGAACCTTCAGACATAGGGATACATTCACAGCGTGATTGGTCGGATTTTATGACGTATCGCCTATTTTCAGACGGAACTTACCGAACATCCAAAACAATGCTGTTTTCTGAGGTAAATGCGCTCGTTGTGTGTGCGTAGCCTGCATGTGATGGTATTTTGGCCAGCTGGGAACTCGTGAAGAGCTTATAAAATGTGTAAAGTAGTCAAAACACCGGCGGGAATCCCTCCGTCACACACACAAATGATCTGCTGCGTGGAGACGCGCATCTGATGCCTGTGATGGGCAAACTCGCGACTATGACAAGAAAAACCGACATGCGTGAGGATTCTGTCCTTTTTAGGGTCTCCTCTTCCTGTTTTTGGTTCGGTTACATGTCTTTGGTCCGGGTTGCGTTCATATATCATTCGAACCGCACCAGAGTTCGTTTGGAAGCGGACCGAGACCCATCTTTTCAGCGGTCTCGGTCCGCTTGTTTGGTGCGCACCAGGGTTCGGATGGCAGCGTTCACATATGTTCAAATGAACCGCACTATCCGAGCAATCGCACCAGGGTTCGTTTTAATCGAACCAAACATGACAAGTGTGAACGCACCCTTAAAGACACTCTGTTGTTGTTCTTATTTATTTACACACTCATGCTGTCGAACTGTTGTATAAATACAATATCACACTCGTAGCCGTGCGAAATGGCTGTATATCAGCACACTGTGATTACTGAAGGATCATGTGACACTGAAGACCGGAGTAATGACACCTAATAATTAATCTTTACTATCATATATTTAATTGAAATAATATTTAATTATAATATTTAATCATTTTTAAATAAAAAAAATATTCTATACCTAACGGTGGCCTTACCCGATCAACTTTGATGATCTGAAACTTTTGTGTGATGTCAGCCGGGTTGGATGGCAGTCTGGAGCGTCCGGACACGAAGCGCAGGAACAGGACTCTCTCCTCATTGGTGAATTCCTCGAGGCTCTGCCACAGCCAACCAATGAGTTGGTGGCTGTCAGTAACGTCACGGTATCGTACCACCTTCTTCAGCATCTCCACAGAGACCTCGGGCAGGCCGCACACCAGCTGTTCCAGCTGCCGAGCCGTGAGCAGGGAGAGCAACGGGACAGGGATGATTGAGGACATGCCCTCCCTCACTGCTGCCACCTACACAAACACAGATGCACACATGCAAGTTTATTGGCATTATTTGGCATTATTACATACTGCAGAGCCTCTAACACTGCTTGATGGGGAGTTAGTTGTTCTCATTTAACTCTAATCATAGAGAGAGAGAGTCAATCTTTGAGTTATTGTGGCTTCTAGGTTCATATATGTTAGCTTGGAGATCATCTACATGCTAATATACTCCAAATGTTGACAAATTCCCTTTTAGCAGAAAGTGCACTCAATTTCCAGGAAAATGGACAAAATACTGATGATTCACTGGTGTAGGCACACTTTTTTACAATAAAGCACTACACTATTCTGAAAAGACTAATAATGTTTCTCCATCGACAGTCATTGCAAAGCTATTGTGCATTTTGACTAAATAAAATGTCATATTATATTATTTCATAATATTTGTAATGAGAAGTGTTTATAAACCTATAATACAGTTGTACTGTAAATTAAATACTAAATTTATCTTACAGTGAAATAGTATTACAGAAGTAATATATTTCTTATTTAATATTTTCTTTAATAATAGCAAATAATAATACAACCACATTATTAGTATTATTAATTATTTAAAAAATGCAGTCATATTGATTCAAATATTACATTTTTTTTTATTTATTTATTATTATTATTATTATTATACATTTTTTGGCCAAATTGTCCAGCCCTACAAACAAGCACAACAAACCTTTAAAATCACATTTTAAATTAAATAAATAAATAAATAAATAAATCACTTTTTCAAAAAGCCCTAGTGAATTCCTAACATGCTATTATCTGATTACTATTTTTAAAATTTTTTAATCATGTCACTTTTATGTTTTAATGAAAAATCATCATCATGGGGCATCTCAAGCTGGCAGTATGCAAATCATGCAGTACAATTCTTCTAAAACCTATTGTTTCTCATGGGGGAAAAAAATCATATGGGTTTGGAACAATAATGGCAGAATTTCCATTTTTTTAAGTGAATTGTGGCTTTAATTGAAAAGTTTAGCGAATATAATCCAATTCTGTAATTCCAAAGTGTTTAAAGGAGAGGCAGATACCTGTCTGTCCATCTCATGAAGTCTGTAGTGCAGGGCTCTTTCCACATAATCGTTCCTGTTGGAGAATGTCAGGGGGAGGTTATGTCCACCAGGAATCACTGGAACCAATGTGCCATCAGCACTGTGAGCCACAAATGAGTCCAGAGGGATCATCTACAAATCCAGAAAAAAGACCAGAGTGTGAGAAAGTGTTTGATGTCTGAATGGGTGATCTCTGCTAGTCTCTCCGGGCTGTATGGCTCACCACTGTGAAGTTCTCTTCATTGATCACACTGTTGTCCAGGTGTAAGATGCCCTGAAGGGAGCGGTACGTGAGCAAGTCCACCTCCTCCAGGTCAGCGGCTCCCAGAGGAATGCAGCACATTTGTTTCCACACCCACGGCGCCAGGTGCAGATCCAAGGGCTTTTTAGTTCGAATAGCCACCGCCATTAGGATCCCCAAAAAGCGAAACTGCACCATGTGATCATCCGAGACTGCTGCTGGGTTCAGCAGGAACCTGTCCAGACAATGGAGGTTAGCAGAAAAACAGTCTCTTTTTTTAGAGCCAATAGAGTGCTCCAGGGATGACGTATTTTTGTAGGCCAAAACCCAGAAACAAGTTAGCATTACTGGTTCCAGCGTCCTGTTTTTTTTTTTTTGTTTTTTTTTTGAATGGGTTTTTGGTTAAATGCCAAAACTAAGGTCTGTGGTGAACACAATCTCAAGATATTTTCAGATTTTAGACATGTTATTCTTAAGACATTTAAAAAAATAAAAAAAATAAAAAAATCACAAGGGTGTCATACTGATGTATTTTAAGTTTTATTTGTTTTGTCAAAAGGTGGTTGTGTGGCTAAATGGTACTGGTAATGGTACAGAGGTTGTTAGGGACATTAAACGTCATCGGGCCGAACAGGTAAACTTATCAGCTCACTAGTCTGCATTTACAGCCTTATTGTGTTTATAATTGTGCTCTTGCAAACTCTAACTCGAACTTTCAGGGGAAATATTTTTAAATAAAGACTGAAAGAACTGTCTAAAGCATAAAGGGATAGTTCACACAAAAATTTAAATTCTGTAGTCATTTACTCACTTTCAAGTTGTTCCAAACCTATATGAGTTTCTTTCTTCTGTTGAACACAAAAGAAGATATTTTGAAGAATGTCGGTAACCAAACAGTTGATGGACCCCATTGACTTCCATACTATGGAAGTATAAATGGGGATGAGTAAATGATGACCAAATTTTAATTTTTTGGGTAAACTATCCCTTTAATGGTGGTCATGCTGAAGTTAACTTAGAGCTTACATTTAAAACTGGCAGCTGTTATTTGCACTAAGTTCAATTTACACTAAGTGAAAATAGCATATTTTCTTAGCAACAGATTCTATTTACATAAAGTGCAAGTTGTTATAGATTCTATCTACACAAAGTGCAAATAAGCTGTAGATGCTATTTATACTAAGTGACAATAACAGCATTTTTTAGCGATATGCTATTTACACTATATAAAAGTGTCAGTTCTTTGCAATAACTGCAAATAGTTGTTATATGCCATTTATACTTATAAATTGTAGCAGATACTATTTTTACCTCAGTATTGTACATTAACAGGACGCAATAATAACAGAGTGTAAATTATTATATTTATTACAATTATTAAATGGATGCCACCATTTTGGGACAATAAAACCCTACCCCTAAACCTACCCGACAAATACTTTATTATTATTAAACACTTTATTTCCACTTTTCAAATATTTAATGCATTTTTATTGAAAATAAATGCTATTCCGATTTGATATGTGATGGAAAAAGGGAGAAGAGCTAGTTTGGCAAATGGCGGATTCGAACTCGGGTCGATCACTTCAAAAGCTACTTCCACGAGCCACAATCCCTAAAGCCTACGCCACTGCAGACGTTGAGTGGCACGCATCTTTTTTTAATGTTGTGTGGCCCAACCTGACATTTGTGGGAAGAGTTAGTGTAAATAGCCTTTACCAACGAGACACTCCGTTTAACTTTTTACTGCGGTCAACTGTATTTAGGCTAGCGGTGTTCATTTGAGATTATCATAATGAACAAAACATGTAAGAATCAAACTTTTTTTTGGTCAAAGAGCTTATTAATCCAAAAGCCAATGGAAAAATCCTATTGGGTTTTTGTCAAGGGAACCAGGGTGATTCTAATTTTCAGGTTGTTGGCCTACAAAAAAAAAAAAAAAAGTCATCACTGCAGCACTCAATTACATTCTGCTTACACATCTCAGTGTCTACAACGTACCGGTCTGTGTTACTACCAACATCTGCAGTGCTGTTAGGAGTGTGAATAAGAAGGTCAACCACACCAGACTGCAACTCCTGGGAAAAGAGAATTCAGTTTTGAATGCATGAATGAAATGTGACCCACCGAGGAAGAAAGAGTTGGAGTTACCTGGCACATCTCAGTGATGGTGTCGTCAAACACCCCCCCGGCATCATCTGCCCCCTCTCCAACTAACTTCACCTTCCATGCTCTGGAGGGCAGACGTAGCTCAGTAGGGTTCAGGTTCACCACCTGCTTGGCGATCTGTACGAAAATGGGCTTGCTAGAGCGCCCCCTGTGAATTTGGAAAAAACAAATCTGTAGCTCACCAACACTATTAACTATCTGTCTATACATTCTCTACACTTCTTGTGTGGTTCTTAACATTTGACTCCAAGGCTCCGTACTGTCCACAAAAATATTTATATGCCCCATGAATTTGATTATTTTTTTGACTTAAAGATAAGAATTTATTAATGAATTTAACATTATAAAAATGCCCATGGAGTTATAAGACTGATTTACATGACTTTTCCAGGTCTAGAAATCATATTTTATGTGTTAGTGGCAATATTTCATATTTTGTTCATTTATAGCGCCACCAACAGGTGCAATCCCACCACTTTTTTTCATGTGTCCTCAGAGTGTTCCCATAAAATATCTCATTTCGTTTATGAGTTATAGACATGTATATGTATAAGTACATAAAAATGGCCCATGTACGACTTTGATTGCATTTTTTTTATACTTACTATCAGAATTTTGGCATTTGGGCATTAATGTATAGCCAACGACCTACATTTTTGAATTTCCTATGGTGGTTTTGTCTCGACCTAACTGTTTTGAAGATATTCGCGAACATTGTTTTAAAGCTAAATCACAGCGTTGCACAAACCATAAGGCAAAACCTAGCATGGTATCTTGGACTCAGCAAGGATTCAGGAATCTAAGGAGATGACTCCCATGAAAATAAGTCAAAAGTTATTAGCATATGAATATTTAGTTTCACCACTAGGCACTGTGCTGATGACCCACACTGAGTTTCGTAATGATATGCTAATGTGTTAAAAAAAAAAATACAGCATTTTGCAACAAAATGCAAAATGGCCGATATGGTAAAATTGGATATCATTCGACTCATTCGACTTATCATTTTTGTCCAAACCGTTCAGAAGTTATAAGCAAAAAAATCACTTTTTGCTATCTCCGGACCAGTAGGTGCCACTGTGCAGAAACGCAGCATGTAGCCTCAGGTCATGCTTGTGATGACATGTACCAAGTTTGGTCTGAATACACTAAAGCGTTGCAGAGATATAGCCTCACGTCCAATTTGGGATGCTCTTCTCATTTTCACACCTGGTGGAGATCCGTTTGACTGTAATCTGAGGGCCGTAGGTCTTTCCTTGGGTCATGGTTCTGCCAATAGTGCGAACGAGAGGAAGGGTGTTGACTTTCGGGGACAGGAGGCCTCGGAGTTGGCCTTGTACGATGGCAGCAGTACCTGAGCTGTAGCGGGAAGCATTCACCTGGAAACCAGCCAGAGTGACACTGTCAGACAAAACTCCTGCTCGGATATCGAGCGACAGAGACCTATTAGTCTGGAGGTAAAAAACAGGAATCAAAACAAGGAACACATTCACACTGGACACAAATTCAGCTGAGCTTAGAAAATGATGAAAGGTTCTTGGCAGGGAGTCAGAGTACAGTGAAACATCAGCGCACAACGCAGTGATTGACATGAATGCATGTTTATGTTTTATTATTGATTATGCGTACCTGACTGCGAGGGTCGAGGTTCAGAAGCCTCCAGGACTTGTACATAAGATCAGAGAAGTGGTAAAGCACTCTGAGACGGGTGTTTAGCACTTCCGGGCTGCAGTCTTTAAGGGCGTTATACTGTGGGGGCACGGACTGGGGCAAACCCAGCTGTATTCCTGAACAACCTGCAAAACACAGAGTTGTTGACATGAGATGCAAAAACAAATCTTACATCTAACTCCTGAGGAACTGATCCTGAACAGTACAGTTCACTGATAAGGTCAAAGACTAAAGAGATGTAAAGCTGAATTATGCCAGGATCCAGCATAAAAATGTTGCATATCTGAACTGTGTATATTTTCATACATTTTGACCAATAAATTCCCACGATTTTTCCATGGGTTTTGAATACTTGATAAGGATATCAGTGGTATCAAACTGCCAAAGTCATGTGATTTCAGTAAACAAGGCTTCATTAGGTCATAAGTATTTTGAAACTTCAATGGTTCACCACTGGGGGGCGTGACTTTGTCAGTTTGAAACACGCTCCGAACCACTGATTCAAAACAAAAGATTCATAAAGCTTTGATGCTTCATGAAGCAGTGCTTTGAAATCGCCCATCACTAGATATTGTTGATTAAAATGTTTGTTTTTTGTTTTTTTTTGGCACACAAAAAGTTTTCTCGTCACTTCATAACATTAAGGTTGAATCACTGTAGTCACATGAATTGTTTTAAATATGTCTTTAGTACTTTTCTGGGCATCTGTCTTGCTGTCAATGGAGGCCTCACTGAGCCTTTGGATTTTATCAAAAATATCTTAATTTGGTCTTACAGGTGTGGAACGACATGAGGGTGAGTAATTAATGACAGGATTTTCATTTTTGGGTGAACTAACCCTGCTGCCCTTGAGGAACATTTCAAAAAGTTAACTTATAAGGTTCCAAACAGCCCACATGGATATGTTTCCAAGCCTGTGGTGTGTACCTGAAGCTCTGGTTGACAGAGCCGGTGTGGTCCAGGCCGAGGTATGACAGCGTCCAGCAGAGATCTGCCTGATGTTCTTTCCCTGTAGAGCTGTAACCAGAGTGGGCTCTTTGACAGGATTGGAATGGCCCAGACCCAGCTGCAAGGCACACATAGAGGACATAAGCTCAACTAAATATTTACCCAGATCTATAGAAAACATCACTGCACATGATAGTAAAGGGTCAGTGCGCTATTTCAGCTGACTTTACCTGGGCCTCACAGTTGCAGCCCCATGCATACACATCTCCAGTGTTGGATAAAGCAAGGATGTGCTCGCAGCCCACAGCGATGTCCTCAATAAACACGCCCTCCAAAGCAGGAATGATCTGTGGACGGTTGTGATTCTTCAGCATGGCTTCCGGCAGGCCTATCAGACGCTCTGTGAAAATATAACACACAATCAGGGCTGTCCGTTCAGACATCTCATTTAAAAAATTTAAATGATGCCACATTGACACACAAACACATTTTGATGATGATTCCTTAAGGGTCTACCTTGGCCGAATGTGTAGACATGCCCATCTTTGGCCAGAACCACTGAGAAATGCGTTCCGCATCCAACCTTTTTGACTCCTTTATTGCAAAGAGCCTCCACTTTCTGTCAAACAATAGAAACACAGGACAATCAGCCAATGGACAAAAGACATACACTACTGTTCAAAATTTTGGGGTCAGTAAGATTTTCTTTTAAAAATTTAAAGGTGCCCTAGAATTAAAAATTTAATTTATCTTGGCATAGTTGAATAACAAGAGTGATACAGTCATACAGTGAGTCTCAAACTCAATTGTTTCCTCCTTCTTATATAAATCTCATTTGTTTAAAAGACCTCAGAAGAACAGGCGAATCTCAACATAACACCGTCTGTTACGTAACAGTCGGGATCATTAATATGTACGCCCCCAATATTTGCATATGCCAGCTCATGTTCAAGGCATTACACAAGGGCAGGACGTCTGGATGTGCACAGCTGAATCATCAGACTAGGTAAGCAAGCAAGAACAATAGTGAAAAATGGCAGATGGAGCAATAAGAACTGACATGATCCATGATTACATGATATTTTTAGTGATATAAATTGTCTTTCTAAATGTTTCGTCAACATGTTGCTAATGTACTGTTAAATGTGGTTAAAGTTACCATCATTTCTTACTCTATTCACGGAGACAAGAGCCGTCGCTATTTTCATTTTTAAACACTTGCAGTCTGTATAATTCATAAACACAACTAAATTCTTTATAAATCTCTCCAACAGTGTAGCATTAGCCGTTAGCCACAGAGCACTATCAAACTCATTCAGAATCAAATGTAAACATCCAAATAAATACAATACTCACATAATCCGATGTATGCATGCAGCATGCATGATGAACACTTTGTAATGGATCCATTTTGAGGGTTATATTAGCTGTGTACTTTGTTTATGCTCTTTAAGGCAAGCGCGAGCTCCATGGGCGGAGAGCGCAAGCAATTAAAGGGGCTGCAGCCTGAATCGGCGCATTTCTAATTATGCCCCAAAATAGTCAGTTAAAAAATTAATTTAAAAAAATCTATGGGGTATTTTGAGCTGAAACTTCACAGAAACATTCAGGGGACACCTTAGACTTATATTACATCTTGTAAAAAAACATTTGATGGCACCTGTAATACTTTTATTTGGCACAGATGCATTAAATTGATCAAAAATGACCATAAGGGCATTTAAAAGATATCTACTTCAAGTAAATGCTGTTATTTTGAACTGTGTATTCATCAAAGAATCCTAACAAAAATATATCACAGTTTCCAAAATATTAAGCGGCACAACCATTTTCAACATTAGCGATAACTAGATCAGCAGCATCAAATCAGCATATCGGAATGATTTCCAAAGGATCATGTGACACTGAAGACTGTAATGATACTGATTTTTTGTTTTGTTTTTCATCACAGGAATAAATTACAATACATTAGTATTTTGATCAAATAAATGCAGCTTTGGACTTCTTTCAAAAAATATCTAACCAAATCTTACCAAACCCAAACTTTTAAGGTATTTTAGCCAGTGAGAAGATTAGTATGACAGTACCTGTGGGTAGCACTTCACTGTGCATGGCCCGATACCCAGTTTACCATAATCACCGTCTCCGAAGGCCCAAACGGTCAGGCCGTCTGATGACAGGACCAAAGTATGATTGATACCACATGACACCTAAACACAAGAGGAAAGGTCATCTACGCTCATCAAGCATTGGCAAAAGATCATATTAGCATCAAAGTCAAACCAAGGCAAAGTAGCACCTGTCCAATGTGGCATCCATCTAGTGCTGTAACCCTCTCCGGGACCATCTTGTTCGAAGTTGACCTTTGACCCAAGCGTCCAGAATCTCCACTACCAAAGGTGAAGAGTTTTCCGTCTGATGTGACGACAGCTGAGTGTTTGAACCCACATGCCAGCTGAGAAGGGAAAAGCATGTTCAAATGAAAGCTGATCATGTGATGGTTTTGGTGATTATTTTGGACAGAAATTTTCTTATACCTGCACAACCTCCTCTCCCTGCAGAGCCTCGATCTGTTTGGGTCGCCTTTGCCGTTCGCTGTTCCCGTGGCCGAGTTTCCCATAATCCCCATCACCCCAGCTGAACACCTCTCCAGTCTCAGTGAGAGCCAGTGAGTGTCCATCTGACCCATATGAGGTCACTAGCTGAGTCACTACATAACCTATTAGGGAAAAAAATATATTTATTTATATATATTTGTGAATGTTAACCAGCTATTTAAATGTTGTGAGCAGCAAGCTCATTGGCTGCATATGTGACATGAACCAGTCATCAGTTTGCTGTGATATGCATTACCTTGCAAAGCTGAGATGATAGTTGGGGTGTAGAGGTCGTCTGAGTTACCCTGTCCGAGTCGCCCATAACTGCCCTCCCCTACAGCCAGAACTGTACCGTTAGCCTGAACCAGGAATGTGCAGTTCTGACCGCACACAACCTGAAAGAAACACACATCAGAAATAAAGCCGGGGACACACCTAACGATTAGCTGAAACATTCTAAGACTGAACTGAACACACATACCGATTGTTTCCTTCGACTGGAGCCAATTTATATACTCACACATGGAATTTGAACACAGACTGTAATTGCGGACTGAACGCAACTGGCTCTGACTGGATGCGTTTGAGCGCGATCAGTCATAAATATCAATTTACGTTCATAATCGGCCTTACAATCGTTAAGTGTGTGCGCAGTTTAAATGGAGAGGATAACTCTTTCTTTAAAGGATTAGTTCACTTTCAAATTAAAATTTCCTGATAATTTACTCACCCTCATGTCACCCAAGATATTTATGTCTTTCTTTCTTCAGTCAAAAAGAAATGAAGGTTTTTGATGAAAACATTCCAGGATTTTTCTCCTTATAGGGGACTTTAACTGACTCCAAACGGTTGAAGGTCAAAATTACAGTTTCAGTGCAGCTTCAAAGGGCTCTATGTGATCCCAGACGAGGAGTAAGGGTTTTATCTAGCGAAACGATCTGTCATTTTCCCAAAAAATAAATAAATAAAATATACACGTTTTAACCATAAACGCTAGTCTTGAACTAGCTCTCTTCTTCTTCTTCTCTATTAGAATTCCGGCAGTGTAGACACTGCTAAGTGTATTACTGCCCTCCACAGGTCAAAGTTTGAACTAATTGTAATATTCTTGCACTAGCATATTGGATATGACAATTTAGTTCAAACTTTGACCTGTGGAGGGCAGTAATAAACTTAGTAGCGTCTACACTGCAGGAATTCTATTGGAGGAGGAGAAGAAGAAGAAGAGAGCTATTTCAAGATGTTTAATTTTTTAAAAATTTAATTTAATTTTAATATATTTTGTTTTTAATTTAATTTTGACCTACAACCGTTTGGAGTCAGTTGAAATCCACTGTAAGGAGAATAATCCTGGAATGTTTTCATCAAAAACCTTAATTTCTTTTCGACTGAAGAAAAAAAGACATGAACATCTTGGATGACATGGGGATGAGTAAATTAGCAGGAAATTTTAATTTGAAAGTGAACTAATCCTTTAAATGAACATGGCAACTTTTGCATGCATTTTATGTTGGCACTCTACCTGCTGAGTCTGAGAGAGGGAGGGCGCAAGGGTGGGCACAGATGCACTGGTTCCAGCATCTGCCAGCTGCCCATGACGTCCGTTACCCCACAGGTACACCTCACTTTTACCACCCTGCTGCCAGTCCTGTAAAAACACAAACACAATTTTATTACATTAAAATATGTTTAATATGCCCCTATTATGCCATTTTAAACCTACAATAGGTTTACATGTGTGGAATTACAAATTTAAGAATCTGTTTAAAATCTGCAGATCCTACATCCTGACCATTTGGCAGGACAAGCTCAAGATACAGCAGTGCTTTTGTCTCTATGATAATGTAAAGGTATAGGTGATACTGCCAGACTGATTGGATTAGCACCTATGCATTTGAATGACACAGTTATGCTGATTAGATCATGGCTAGGAAATGTAAGCAATGATCTGATTCCTGTACTGCATTTGCATCCTTTGTTTAGATTGTCCACACCTCTACTCTATGTATCCCTCCCCCTTGAATGTATATGAACTACCAAGTCACTGCTTTAGTTTAGATTTTGGATGACCACAGCGACGCACAGCGTGTTTCTCAATAAAGAGTAACTTCTGCTTCAAGAGATCCCAAAGTCTCCTGGTCTATGCTTCTGAGATTTCCAACAGTTTTGGTGCCGTGACCCGGATAGAGCTTCTCACCTCAATCCAGATTGGAACTTCAAGCACAACAGAGATCTGATCCAAAAGAAGATCCAGGCTGAATTTTCCTGTACACCCAAGGGTTGGTGAGTGATACTCTATCCAGAAGAACCATTAAGACCAGTTGTTATCCTCTGCGCCGTCAGAGAAGAGTTAACAGACAGCTGTAGGGTTTGGTTAACTAAGTTATCCTCTAAAAATGTTCTTTTAGAGATGAAGTTTATCCTCTGTTTAGGCAGGGAAGTTTAGCATCACATGCTAATAATTAGGTATCCTCTGTTCAGGCAGGGAAGAATTAGTGTAATGTGCTAATAATTTGTGTTGTCCTCTGTTTTATCAGGGAAGGTGGTGTGTTAACAGAATAGCCATCCTCTACTTTGCTAGAGAAGAAGGTTCATCCTCTGTTAATTCAGGGAAGGTTATAACTGTTAAAGTGTGGTAGCAAGTTGTTTCAACTCTGCTCGTCAGAGAAGGTTGAATACATTACGATGTGTATTAACTAGGTTAACCTCTGCTCTGTCAGGGAAGTGTTGAAGTGTATTGTTGTACCAGAAAGACATTACACAATGTTGAGAAAGAACGTTAGACTTATTCCAACAACTGAGAAAGGCGGACTAGCTACTCCTTTATGGACAGATAGTGAGTTCAAATCAGTGTTAGGAAAACACATGGACTCAATAGTGACTGAGTCAGTCAGATTGGATTTGACAAAGAAATTTGGGATTCATCCAGAAAAAGTTTGGTCCATTGAAGAATGCAAAAAGGTACTTGGTGCTTGTATTCAGAAGAAAAATATGAAGGGCATTATCTGCTGCCACAAAGAATTTACTCTATCCATTGCACAAGAACAAATCCAACATATTGCTAAGTTAGAAGAGCAGAACAAACAGTTGCACACTAGAGTGTCTCGTCTCACTCAGAAGTTGGTCCTTAACAAAGCCTCAACCAAATGTGACTCAAAAGACCAACAGTCAGATGAAAGCTATCCTGACTTACAGTCTTTCTGTAGACTAGAGGGCAATAGCAATACTGGATTCATGGATAAAGATATAAATGCAGTTGAAGTGTGTGGAGCGAGACAAAAGGCTCAGAGTAGGGCAAAAGGGGTTGACACAGTTCCATCTGTAACCCCCATACTGCAGTTACAAGCAGTCAGTACCTCTATAGGTCCTGAAGACATAGAAAGAATTGCTGAGAATTTGCCATCAGTGCATAGAAATTTTTCTGAGTTTAGGAGAGAATTGTCCAAAAAAGATGCGGCTCTACGATATGTCCCTAGCTGAAGTCACACAGCTAATGTCACAAATCCTGAAAGAGTCAGAATTCAATGATTTTGAAAGTGCTGTAAATAATTCTGAGTTTCAGCATTCCAGTAAAGGCGAATTGAGAGAAGGAGTTCTGAGAGTGTTACAGAACCTTGTTGGACCAAAGGTAGACTTGTCAAAGATCACTAGTTGTGTACAGAAGGATGAAACTGTAAGTGAGTACACTGAAAGATTTTGTCAGTCAGCGGCAGCATACAGTGGAATAGTTGACACTCCAGAGAAGGTGTTAGAGGATAATGGACCACTGGTCCGCATGTGGTTTGATGGGCTTTCATCAGAATACAGAAATGCATTGCCTTTCTTAGACCTCACATGGTCCAATGGAACCCTGCAAAACAACTTGGATAGGTTAGCTATTTGGGAAAGAGACTCAGATGTCAAGACAAGAGTAAAGATTGCAGCAGCATCCTTTAAGGTCAACACAGAGAATCGACAGAAACGTAAATGTCCTAAGAGAGAAGGCAGATGTCATTACTGTGGTAAACCTGGACATTGGATGAAAGAGTGTAGGAAAAACAAAAAGACATTAAAAGAAATTAACAGCTTTACTCAGCTCCTACTCAGTCTACTTGCTACATTGAAACTGCCCCTCCCCTCTTCTCCAAACTCTTGGAGCAGCAGCTTGCTGACATGCTAACCGTTTGGGCTGTGAGTGCTTAATTTCCCCAGTCATTTACAAGAAAGCTTAAAGACTCATTCTGAACAAAAGAAAGTTGACTATCACTTCCACCATTTGGGGACACAGGTTAAGTACACTCACAGCCTTAAATGTTATGCTACAGCACACTCCATTCACTTGTCCATCCTCAATGGGGTATGATGTCTGCTATGACTGATGTTTCAATGGAAGATGGAGATGTAGCACCTTAAATTTGGAAACTAACTACAGGGAGAGAATAGGACACACAGACCAGTGAGGAGCCCAGGGAAGAACCGAAGTGCATAAGGCCTCGGGGGCTAAACCCTGTGGTGAAGACTTCCTCATAGGTTTCCCCCTCTCTCAGTTTATCCCCACCTTACTGGTCTATAGGTGTCAAATTGATTAAGACTAGGTTAAGAAAAAGAAGAACAAAACCACTATACGATCACTAGAAGTTTATGTTGATCAGAGTTAGACAGAAAAACTATAGGATCATCAGAGGTGTAACGTACTAAAGTCTATGCATGAATACTGCTGGTCTGCTTTTTCTTTGTTTTCTTGTGTGCAGGTATGTGTATATGCCATGACGTCTCAAGCAGCACCTGGTGTAAAGCATCACCTCAGATAACCATGAACAACCTTCATGATGACGGAGTCATCTGAGCAACTCGGAGTTGCACAACGACAAAGAATCATCTTGGGACAAACATGGAAATGGACTCTACAGGGAACAGACTCCACAGCTATTCAGGCACCATGGACTTTTAGGACTTCCACGCTTATGCTACATGGTTTTTCTGTGTCATCATGTAGTTAATACAACATGTTACCACCCTGCGTTGTATATGTGTCAACAGTATACTCAAGTTAAAGAACAACACTTATGTAAATGTTGGACACGACACAGAATAAGATGTATGTGCCTGTAACTGTTACAAGTTGCATGACTGGAAGATGGAACTTATGTTAACAAACATATGTTATAGAAGGGATTTAAGAAGGTTTAAATTTGTATTATGTGAGAGTTATTAGAACTCTCAAAGGGGGAACTGTGGAATTACAAATTTAAGAATCTGTTTAAAATCTGCAGATCCTACATCCTGACCATTTGGCAGGACAAGCTCAAGATACAGCAGTGCTTTTGTCTCTATGATAATGTAAAGGTATAGGTGATACTGCCAGACTGATTGGATTAGCACCTATGCATTTGAATGACACAGTTATGCTGATTAGATCATGGCTAGGAAATGTAAGCAATGATCTGATTCCTGTACTGCATTTGCATCCTTTGTTTAGATTGTCCACACCTCTACTCTATGTATCCCTCCCCCTTGAATGTATATGAACTACCAAGTCACTGCTTTAGTTTAGATTTTGGATGACCACAGCGACGCACAGCGTGTTTCTCAATAAAGAGTAACTTCTGCTTCAAGAGATCCCAAAGTCTCCTGGTCTATGCTTCTGAGATTTCCAACACATGCATACAAGGTCAAAGAACAGTTTAATTTTCTCATAATATACATTGAAGCATCATCTCACATATCTCACAGCCTCTGAATCAGTTTGGTCTCTCTAAACCCATCCTTTCCAAGAGCCTGCTCTGCTCTGATTGGTCAGATGGACCAGTCTGTTATGATTGGTCTACTGCTTACAGTGTGTGTCAGAAATGAAACGGCCATTACCATATCTGAATTTCAGCTGTGTAGGCTTCCTTAGCACTTGATACACAGTGATAAGAACAGTAACGATGACGTCGGATTTACCGCAGAAAAATGTATCTTCTCTGCAGGTCTCAGCAACAGCTACAGTGTTTGAGGGGGGCTCCAAGCTGACACTGTTCATGGGCAGCTAATGAAGACCTTAGGCTGGCATTATGCAAATTTGTTCCAAACCTACATAGATGACTCCTACTGAAACTACTGATGACTCGTTTCAGGCATTTCAGAAATGTTTTTTTCTTTTGGGAGAAAATAACTCCATTTGTCTTGAACTTTGATCTTTGAAACTTTGCAGACCTTTTACCTTCACAAACTGCTATATTACACACTAAATGAAAGGTAATATCAGAAAAGCATAATAGGGGAACTTTAAAATCATAACAATATTTCTTTTATACACAACAAATTACAAAAGCATTATTCTCTGAATGCAATCTCAATGTACTGATGCGAAATAAGACCATGTCCATTAAACAGCCAATTCAGCAAGCTGTAGAAATAAAAAAAATGAGATATGCTTTAAATGAGGACGAAAGGAGTTTTATGTAGAGACAGCCAGGTTGTGTGTGTAGCTAGCTGGTAGCGTTTGTGTGAGGTCATTCATAAAAGATGAATGAACAAAAACACGTGAAAAGCGATAAAAAACTGCCTGAAAGAACAATGCTGAACACAAAGACTATACTGACAGAGACGAATGAGGAAGATCAAGGAAGATCCGGATGTCTTAACGCACACTTTAACATATCTGCTAAAGCTCACACACGTTCAGGAACACACAGACTTACTTCAGGTCTGCTGGTCGCCCAGGACATGAGTTGTTCATCCATCATGAAGCTCCATTTACTGTTGTCCTATAAAGAGAACAAAAGACACTGCATATATTCTCATATCAAAATAACCTTTAAGAGGAAATATGCACTGTAAATATGCATTTATATCCAGACTATTTTATATATATATATATATATATATATATATATATATATATATATGTATATGTATATATATATATATATATATATATATATATATATATATATATATATATATATATATATATATATATATATATATATATATATATATATATATATATATATGTATATATATATGTATATATGTATATATGTATATATATGTATATATGTATATATGTATATATATATATATATATATATATGTATATATATATATATATATATATATATATATATCTATATACATACATACACACAGTAAAAATAGTCTGGATATAAATCTTTATTATAGGCGTACGTAATTCAGGATTAGACAAAAATGGTTTGGAAGATGGATTCATGATGTACTTGGTCATTATATAAATTCTGAACAAAAAAAAGTTACATAGTGTACCTTTAATATTCCAAGGGTCAGTGTAATGGTCAAAAATGGTCATGAATAAGTAATTTATGACTGTTTGTCGTGCAAAACAGTATAGAATATTGTTCCTTTAAATATCTGATTTACCTAAATTACAGATTTGACAAGGATTAACTTCATTTTGCTTCTTACCAGAGGTTTGGTGTACTCCGTGGCTCCAGAATAATGGAACTCGGGTGCAATGAAGGCTTCTGGAAAGGGCGTGCCGCGAGCAAACGCCTCTGCGCTCTTCACTGTGGTTGAATATGTGGAAAGCCAGTTCCACTCTGAGGGGCAGAAGGATCCAGGGGCCCCGTCCTGATCCGGCCCTGTCCCGCTGTGGTGAGGAGGTCTGGGTTGACGGCACAGTAATTGATCCAAAAAGAGACCCACGGCCAGTGTGGCCAGACTTTGAAGAAATGCGCTGTGGGTCAACTGATCACCCGCCATCACGTGACTCTGAGGAGCAAGACCAGATGAAGGGATATGATGTAACATAATATCTATAATGCACTGAGAATATCTATATAATGCATTACATACACTACGTGTTAAAAGTTTGGAATTATTACGTTTTTGAAAGAAGTCTCTCATGGCTGAATTTATTTGAACAAAAATAGAATAGAACTGTGAAATATTATAATCATTATAATAACTGTTCTCTATAATATATATTTTATTCCTGTGATGGCAAAGCTGAATTTTCAGCATCATTACATAGAAGAAGAAGAAGAAGTTTGATCCTTCATGATCCTTCAGAAATCATTCTAAAATGCTGATTTTGTGCTCAATTTTTATTGGTGCTCAATTATTAATTATTGTTTAAAAGAACAGCATTCAGTTGAAATAGAAATCTTTTGTGACATCATCATTGTCATTAGTGTAATATTTGATCAATTTATTGTGTTCTTGTTGAATACAAGTATTAATTTCTTTTAAAAAAATAGGCCTACTTTTATTTTTGTATATATATTTTTTTATTTTGAATAAAAGTTATTTTATGTCATAATAACTGTACGTTTTGATCAAATAAACAGTTTTTTTGAACATAAAAGACATGAACATTCCTAACATTTGGACTGAAAGCTAAAAGCTTCATGGAAAGTTTCTTTGATGGTTGTTACAGAGCTGTTTTTGAATATCCGATCTATCTGTGATGTCTTCATTCAACATAACTTTACTGACATCAAGAGGAATATTTAATGTACTTGAGCTGTTTAAAAAGCTCCAATGAAGCAAAAATAGGTGGTACTGAGATGATGTTGACCCAGAGAGCTGCGGTTCATTTATCAGAGCAGAAGCTGCAGTGTGAAATGAGCGACTCTGGTCTCTCCTCACAGGACTGCAATTTAACCAAGGACAATAATGAGCCGTTAATAGAGGCTGTTAAGTGAAACTCTGCGGCAGAACTGGGCAAAGAGTCAATGTGCCAGCAGAACAAACAGCCTCAGCAGAAACTCAGATTCAGACTGGGTCAGAATTAAGGCAAATATGTTTGTGGCAGTTATTCTAATGTATTGAATACAGTTATGTTATTTCTATAGTGTTCTAGAAAACTTTAAGAGTTTAGAGTTGCTGTGTCATCTCATTTCATCACAAAGTACACATGATTACAGATTTCCCTGTTTTACGAGCATATTTTGTGATCTAAATCTACCCATAAAGGCCCTGCAAATTAATTTCAATGGACAAAAACAAATGTAACAGTGTCAGCCCACAAGAAGAGCTACTATACTTAAACATACATAAAATGCTTAAAAACTGAATTTATCTCAGCATAGTTAAATAACAAGAGTTCAGTACATGGAAATGACATACAGTGAGTCTCAAACTCTCATTGTTTCCTCCTTCTTATATAAATCTCATTTCTTTAAAGCACCTCCGAAGAACAGGCGAATCTCAACATAACACTGACCGTGCGTTCACACCTGCGCCGGCGAGAGCGTCAACAGTCGCCTTGGCCGCCCTGCCAACAACGCTGTACTGTTCGTTCAAACCGCCGCCGACGGGAGGGTCAAAGCAGAGCCAAAGTAAATGACAAGTCGCGTCAACCAATCGGAAGCCTCTCAAGCGAGGACCTCTACATTCTAATTGGTTGCCGCCGAACCGCGTCATAGCTCATTACCATAAAGTTAACCTGATTTCAACTCTCCTCGACGCTCTCACCGTCCAAGACGCGCCGCGCCGCTCTCGCCGGAGCTCGCCGCCGGCTCTCATTGAAAATGAATGACTAGCGTCACTTTGACGCTCTCACCGCCGGCGGTGTGAACACACAGTGACTGTTACGTAACAGTCGGGATCATTAATATATACGCCCCCAATATTTGCATATGCCAGCTCATGTTCAAGGCATTAGACAAGGGCAGGACGTCTGGATGTGCACAGCTGAATCATCAGACTAGGTAAGCAAGCAAGAACAATAGCAAAAAATGGCAAATGGAGCGATAATAACTGACATGATCCATGATATCATAAAATTTTTAGTGATATTTGTAAACTCTTTCTAAATGTTTTGTTAGCATGTTGCTAATGTACTGTTAAATGTGGTTAAAGTTACCATCGTTTTTTACTGTATTCACGGAGACAAGAGCCGTCGCTATTTTCATTATTAACACTCTGAGGTCTGACGGTATCGCCGGCGATACCACCGTGGTTTTTTTCTTATCAGTGTGAAAGAGACTCAAAATACTCCGTCAATGTTGCACATACAATTAAGAGTTATACACCATTTTAATCTGTGGAATATCTTCTTTCATTTGTGTACACTCAGAGTAAAAACAGAATGTTGTGCTTTTTGTAAAATAAAGAAAACTAACATGATGCGTGATCTCTCGTCTCCCTCTGAACGAACTCCAATCTGATAGTTCTCAGAAAATGAACTGTAACTTAGTGAATACTAATGACAAAAAAATTACACTTATGTCTAAAAAAACGTTAAGATGTCAGGTTTTAAATCATGTAAGTCAAATCGAAAACAAACCTTCTTTGTTTATGTAATCTGTATGAAAAGAGAGCCATGTCAGAAGTCCGTGATTCAGCTCATTATCTGCTAATGCGGCCACGCCCACGGAGCCAGCGCTATTCAGACGCAAATTCAGTCAATACATGCATTCATCATCTCAATCGTGTATTTATTGTCTTGAAAAGTGTTTATCTGGATGTAAAAGTCATGGTTAGCGATCTCTAGAAGACATGCAGTTACTTCCTGTTTACTTGTCTTCTACAGATGAAGTTTAGATGAGTTTTTGTTTCTTTAGCGCCCTCCGGCTGCAGTATGTATTGGAAACTCCATTCATGGAATAGCCTCTTCTTCTTTTAGATGAATTTGTGGACTAAAATACACAGAGCGCCCTCCGACTTCAAGGATGAATTGAAAACACCAGCGCTCATAGTAATGACAATGAATATTAAGTTAATATAACTCCTCTGTATAGAAAATTGACATAAGCATATGAGAATCCAATATTTCTCCAAATGTGCATGCTTTTAAACTAAAAGCCTATATTCAGACTCTTTGCATCACAGAAATACATTATATTTTAAAGTATAATATAAAACCATTACTTTATATTGTAATAATATTTTTCTGTATGTTTCATATATCATGATGAGCTTGAGACATCACAGAAGGTTTTTTTTCACAGCCTACCTGACTGAAATGCCTCATTAATATGCAAGTAATTTCAGCTCATTACTATCCAAGTCTTTTGTCTTCTCAGGTGAGAATGGCCCATTTTCAGTGGTGATTCACGCCTCCTCGCATACTAGGTTTCTTGGCAAAAAGTGTCTTACAAAAACTAAATCAATATATTGTTTTATATGAAGGAGTAGGCAGCATAATTTTTACATAATTTTGAAGCAAAAACTCTAGTCTACAACCTCCAATACCCTAAAGTCTTATGAACACAGATTTATTATACTTTTTTTGGCCTTATTTCAGTGACTTAAGTTTTTTGTTTTTTCAACAACCACGCATAAATGTTATTCCTTCAAAAACACAAACATGTACATACATGTTCCTCACATATTATTGTAGCCTAGTTTGTGCTGAATACAGTGTAATGACACTTTTTCCATTAATATGTTTATGAACAACTGAAAAAAGCACAAATGTCAGAGCATGTCAAAACTTCTCCAGGCCCCAAATCAGCCTCAGACTCCAGAGGGTTAAACACTTGCAGTCTGTATAATTCATAAACACATCTTCATTCTTTATAAATCTCTCCAACAGTGTAGCATTAGCCGTTAGCCACGGAGCACAGCCTCAAATGTAAACAATATAACAGTATACAATACTCACATAATCCGGCGCATACATGCCGCATGCATGACGAACACTTTGTAAAGATCCATTTTGAGGGTTATATTAGCTGTGTAAACTTTGTTTATGCACTGTGCGTGTGATTTAAAGGGACCGCAACCCTGAATCGCCGCATTTCTAATGATGCCCCAAAATAGGCAGTTAAAAAAATTAATAAAAAAAAATCTATGGGGTATTTTGAGTTGAAACTTCACAAACACATATTATATTACATCTTGTAAAAAAACGTTCGATGGCACCTTTAAATCTACATTCAGAATATCAGAAAACTACAAAACAATTCTCACAACACGTTCTAGAACCTCACTCGTTTGCATATAAAACCTTTGCATCTTGTCTAGTATCATCATAACTACTGACATTTTCTTTTATTTCCATTTCCCATTTTTTTAAAGTGTTTTTCTTTTTCATTTTCAGGCATTTTTTTTATTTTGTATGTGACTATATTTTGTAAATATCTTGTAAGTAATTTTATTTTATTTTATTTATAGAGAATATTGGACATTTATTGGCTGATATGTATTTTAATTTGTATTTTGAATAAATAAAATAGTAATTTGCCAATATTAAATTTTCTCCACAGAGTACCATAGATTTATACATAATATCATAATATAAGCAATTTATCAGTTATTGGCCATAACATGAAGACAGAAAAATATACCTCATTAAATGGACACGTAGTGAATTTTGAATTTTCAGTTTTGATGAGAAAGCGTATGTACCTTCTCATAGCTGTACTGCTCCTGAAGCAGTGTGGGAAGGCGCTCAAGAAAGACAGCCATGCAGGGAGCACGATTCAATCCCAGAATGCCCTGACTGCGTAGAACTGAACGGCAGGAGGCCAGAATGTGATTCTGAGAAATCCAGTCTGGGGTACAGCGAACGAGCAAAACATCCTGAGATGGGAGAAACAGATGGGTACAAGAATTAAACATTACCTAAACATTTTTTATTTTAAATTATATGTTAATTTAATTTCTGATTTAAATATTCAGAAAATATTTGGTACCTTTGATCTTCCAGAACAAGCAGTCACTCCTACGTGTGGTATCCAGGTGGTACAAACCACAGAGCCCATTCCTGTAACCACAGTCTGCAGGATTGAACCATCCTAGAACAGAGGGGAGGAGTTTACATTTAAAAACAGGAGTATTGTAAAGCTAATAAAAGACACACCAATAAGAAGCATTTGACTCACCCTGAGAGACCAGATGTTGAGCACCCCTCCGATTCCTCCAGACACCAGGGCAAGTCCACTGGGGCAAAATGACAGCGTCTTTACCGCGGTAATGTGCCCGCTCAGTCGGAACACACATTTAGCATTACCCCGCTGAAACACACACACAGCTTCCTTAAACTGTGCTAACAAACTCCAAAAAACTCTGTTAGCAACACATTTAATCTAACAGAGTGAAAGTGAATTAAAAAGTGAGGTTAAACAGCTAATAAATAAGAAAGCTTAATTTATTCCAGGTAAATTATCTCCCCCCTAAAAAAAGATAAATATATAATTCTGACCTTGATGGCACTGCTCTTGTCTTGGGTGGTAGACGGGGTGAGGAAATTGGGCACTGAAACATTAGTGCCCCCTTGAGGAAGCGTCCACACATACAGGAGGCCATTTTGACATCCACTGAGGAAATGAAGAAAGGAAAATCTGAACACTTGGATGATGGATTATACACCTGTGCATCCTTTTGTATCAACATGACAGCTAAATGTCTATATATCCTAAAAACACTTCATGAAGTACTGATTTAAAGCACTCAAAAAGCTCCTCTGAGATATCTGTAACCCATTCTTCAAGTAAATGGTGTGATGAAATAATAAAAGTGCCATATTATACACTTTTGTAGCACTTTTTAAGTCTACTTGTAATGTTAGTCTATGTTTCATCCACCAAAGCTGTCGTAATTTAATTTTAGACATTTTCCTCTATTTTCCACCCTCTCTAAGACCTTTAGGTTGTGCTTTTGGACCTTAAACCTATTTTCAAAATGCATTTTAGAGATCTTATTATAAACAATTAATCCATGCATGTATCATTTTTTATTGTAAACTGTAATGTTTAATCAATTCCACCAGCAAGTTGCTAAATATTGAAATGGATGGGAATATGTTATTGTGCACTACTTCTGAACATATAAGTTTGCTTTAAAGGATTAGTTCACTTTAAAATGAAAATTAGCCCAAGCTTTACTCATCCTCAAGCCATCCTAGGTGTATATGACTTTCTTCTTTCAACCAACGAGTATGAAGCTCAAGAAAGTGCATTTGCCTTCTGTATTCAACTTGCGTAGAAAGTGTAAAACTCTCGTAGTTCAAAACACTTATACTACGTCCTACGTTGAATATGGAAGGCGTTCTGGCGGAAGCTAGATATTTTACTTTATAACTTGTTAAATATGGACATTTTTCTTACACAAACGCTTCGCTTCAGAAGGCCTTTATTAACCCAACAGAGCCATGTGGAGTCCGTTTATGATGGATGGAAGCACTTTCTTGAGCTTCATACTCGTTGGTTCCATTCACTGCCATTATAAAGTTCGGATGCATCAGGACATTTATTCATACAACTCTGACTGTGTTCATCAGAAAGGATGGCTTGAGGATGAGTAAAGCTTGAGGTCATTTTCATTTTAAAGTGAACTAATCCTTTAATGATTATTAAACGCATGCCACACTCACACTGCCATCATAAGACGAGGCTCCGCCCCTCTCCCAGGCAGAGGGCACCACTCGGCCGTGTTGACAATGCCCGTGTGGAACAGAGAGTGGAGAGTGACCCACGCGCCGCTGGCACGACCCCAGATCTTCACCACCTCGGAGCGGCCAACAGACAGCAGCAGATGTCCTGTAGGGTCCCACCTGAGTGCACTCACACTCTCCTGAAAAAAGGAAAAAAAAAAAAAAAAAAAGTGTGTCACTCTCAAAAAATATGGGTTTATTTGTGTAAAAGTATATGTTGGGTTTCACACAGTGTATCCCAAATCTGTCTAAGCTGTTCAGAGTTATTTTTATTAAATCAGTTCATTTGAATTGTTTATTAAAAAAAGTCCTTATGTAGCATTTTATTTAATAAATAACATTTATTTTTGTGATGAAATAAACTATGGTTCAAAAGATTCTTAAATGTTTTTGAAAGCTTTCTTATGTGCATTTATATGATCAAAATATAGTAAAAACAGTAAAATTGTGAAATATTATTACAATTTAAAATGGCTGTTTTCTAAATTAATATATTTTAAAATGTAATTTATTTCTGTGATGCAAAGCTGAATTTTCAGCATCATTACTCCAGTCTTCAGTGTCACATGATCCTTCAGAAATCATTTTAATATGCTGATTTGGTGCTAAAAAAACATTTTCTATTATTATTGAAGTGTAAAACCATTATGTTGCTTATATATATATATATATATATATATATATATATATATATATATATATATGTGTGTGTGTGTGTATTTTTATTTATAACAGTAGGCCAACAGAGTAGTACGTCCAAATACATAATATTTGAAAAACGGTGAAAAGTACCTGAATGAGATTCTGGAGCGCAAATTCAGTGGATACTTTACCATCCCATGAGGCCGAGGGAGAGGATTTATGAATGGAAGTGAAGCAACACAACTGATTCTGTAGGTCATGTGACAGTGACAAAATAGTATGTCCAAATTTCATTCATACTACCCATATGCATACTATAAAGGACACACTTTTTTATGAATGAAGGGCTGTGCCAACAAATGAAGAGCATGACATCAAAGTGTCAGTTGCTTTGGAAATTTGGGAGAAAACAAAGATATTAGAAAAGAGATGGACTCTGTCCTGCTCGTCGGATATACAATATAATTAAAGATTAAACTTGGCTTACTTTCAAAATTTTGTGTAATTTCTTTTGGTTTCCATTTTTAAAGACTGCAGATAAGTTTAAATTTTAATTCACTTTTAAAGTTTGAATCACATTTAAAGCATAATTTCTGCACTGTGCATTTCTGCATAAAATTGCCACCATCACAGCCCTATTCAAATGCAGTACCTAATCAGACAGTATGTGATTTCGGACGCAGCGTGTGTGTTTTGATGACTTCTTACTCACAGGAAATGCTGTTAGCAGAATGGGTGGGTCGGTTTCATAGCTCTCTGCTGTTGCAAGGAGAATTTTGCCATCAGGATATCCCACAGCAAAGGGTTTGTCAACACTGTACCAGGCCAGACACTGAGGTGCTGAACAGAAGAAGGAAAAACACAGTTCATTCACCACAGAAGGAATCAAATTAAAATAGAGATCTTCAGCACTTTTTAATGCCACCAACCTTCCTTCCTGTGGCAGTGAGTGAGCTCGGTTTTCTCCACCTTCAAGTGCTCTGTGACCTCCAGCCAGGAGAGGGAGCCATCCAGCCGGCCCACCAGCAGACTCTCAGGAGGGTTAACCTGACTACAGGCTTCCTGACTGAGGAATGGAGTGGAGGTCTGTACCCACGAAAGCGCCGTGACCCAGGACGACTGAGCCTCTATGTGTGCCTGAGTACCTACAGGAAACCAAATAAAGGTGTTTGTACTACAACCAATTTGTCCAGGACATATTCAGATTAGGGCTGTTCAACGATAACCGTGGTTATCGTGTACAAAATAAGAGTCTGTGTTTACGTAATATATGTTTGTTTTGTGTCTAATTATTATGTATATATAAATATAAATGTATACACACACAGAAATATAAGCATGTATGTATAAATATATAAATATATATTTTTTTTTTTATTTAAATTATATATAAATGTAAATATTTGTATAGAAATATAATATATTTTTCTTAAATATTACACAGCAACATTACACACAAACTAAAATTAAAAAAGTGAAATAATAAAACACCCCTTTAAACCTAAAAGGCAATTAGAAATATTGTCCTGGCAAATAACTGAAATAAGTTTGAAGTAAGGTTGAAGTACTAAAATTACTAAAACAAAAACGTATTAATTAAATAATTCAAAATATTAATAAATACGATAATGGTATTTAAATAATACTAAAATAACACTGGTTACATCAGCAAAAAGGTTGTTTCAGAGTCAAAGAAAGTTATTCTGATGCTAGATTATGGGTAACTTTTTTTTTTCTTTAGAATAATATGCACTGATGTATTGTGCACAATAAGACCAGCAATAGAGATAATTTCGCATTCATAGTGTCTTCATACTATTACAGTCAACTATAAAGTACATTACACCTGTGGGATTACACATAAGACTTGGCAGCAGTAGCACTGTAACTGTGTGTGTGGAAATGTGACAGTGGGATGCTGGTCTGACCATTGACAGTCCAGATGTTGATGAGTTTGTTCTGGAAGGCGGCCAGAAGAGTTCCCCCTGCGCTCCACAATACGGCGGACAGCAGATGAGATCCCATCGACCCATCTGAGCTCTGAGCATCCTCACTGCAGGGAAGACACACACAAACACAGAGCTGTCAGAGCCCAAAGCATCCATTTCCATCTCATTCTACAGAAAAAGAATTTCCCATCAGACCTATGAAACATTTGGATTTCTCCCTGTCCTAATCAAAGAGACGAAAAGCAAGGAGCCTGTCTCACCTGACGCTGCAGGTGTGTGTGTGCTGCAGCTCTGTTGTGTTTGGCGTTATGGCCCACAGACGAACGGTTCCGTCCTGTGAGCCGGTGGCCAACAGACCTTGTTCTGCATTCCAGCTGCAGCTGCTCACCTACAAACACAACAGCCAATTAGAAACTCTTTTTATATAAGTATTTATATTACTAATATTATTGAAATACTAGTATTTTGATCATTTTAATACATCCTTGCTGAATAAAAGCAGTATTTATTTAAGAAAAAACCTTATTTGACCCCAAATATATAGTTAAATTCATACAGGAGATCTAGCATGTTTCTTTAAGTGTTGTATCTACGTCCTCTTTACCCTGTTCTGATGTCCTTCCAGCTTCCTTATGGGGCACTTGCGCAGATCTCCGGCCATGTCACTGTATGTCTGGGGTCTGCCAGTGTTGTCTTTCTCAGAAACTGCCAGGGCCTGGACCAGCTGTTGTGCCGCCCACTGGCGATGTCTGCTGGTCAGCCTGGCCGACAGGGCACAGGCAGCGAGCGCATTAGCCAGCTCCAATGGTCCGACCCGCACTCCCGCCTGAGAGAGAGGCAGACCTGAGGGTGGAGAGCTTCCTCCTTCTGTCCAATGACATGTGGCATTAATTAGGATAAATTAATAGCAAATCTTTTATTGGTAATTAAAATTGATATATGGGTAGATAAATGAGTCATTAGAATCAAAACCAGCAGGGTTCCCAAAACTTTGGACCACTGTTCATGAGTTTTTCATCAATTCATGATTACTGGAAATTAATTTCTTGGTTTATTTATTTATTTTGGTAGAGATTGCATTCTCAAGGAACACTTTCTAACCAATGACATATTTTAGAAATAAAATATTTAAATTTACTATAGAACTTTCCTTATTATGACTTTTCCAGTCCTGGCATTCATAATGTTACATATCCCTGATACTTCAATAAACAGTTTAAGAAAAATAAATAAATAAATAAATAAATCCTGATACTTACAGGATTTCAATGACAGTGGGACTTATGAAAAGTGTGTGAATGTTTAATTAAATTACTGAAATTTTAACTTAAAATGTAATAATAAAAATGTAATTCACTTCAATAAACAGTTTAAGAAAAAAAAAAAAAAATTCCTGATACATACAGGATTTCCATTAAAGTGTTATGAAAAGTGTGTGAATGTTTTATTAGATTACTGAAATTTTAACTTAAAATGTAATAAAATATAAAATTAAAATATCCTCATACCTGCAGTATTTCCATGATGAAATAATAATTAAATAATCAAAATGTAAAATAAATTATTCAAAATAATTAAATTAAAATCACTTAATAAAAAAAAAAAATCATTAATTTATTAAAATAAATATTGTATTAGTATTTTATATTTTAGTAAATACTTTTGTGCATGACGTGGATATTTACCACAATCAAAAGACCTTAAATATGCAAATGTGTTATATTATTGAAATATTAACTTAAAATGTCAATTGTTCGATTAATCATTTTAGGTTTGAGGGGTTTGGCTGACAATAAGTTTGGGAATCCCTGGTCTAAACACTTATGAAAGATGAAATACAAAAAAAAAAAAAAAAAAAAAAAAAATCATAAAATCATAAAATATAATATTAAAAAACGAATTAAAATCATAAAACATAAGGCTGGGACAATAAATCAATTCTCGATTTGTGATACAATGATTCTGAATCGATTCTGATATTTTCCGAATGTATCGCGATTCTCTCTTGAATCAATTCTGAGCTTAGTTTTTAACAGCAGAATGGCATTCATTGTATCGAGAATCGATTTATTGTCCCATCCCTAATAAAATATATGTACATGTTTGAGTCTAAACATTTTTTTTACCCTTTGATTCAGCGGATTCGCTTCTTTCCACTTTGTAACGGTATCGGACACCTTTCTCTGTCAGGAGGGACACCAGACTCTGTGTGACCAGGAAAGTGGGTGGGGTCAGTTCTCTCGGCTCCTGCAGTGCCCCCTTCAGGGCGGAGCTTTGCCTCATTCTCTGCTGCGGATCAGTGATAGCACTGATGTTCATCCCTGTAGCTGCTGCCATGAGATCCTGAGAGGAAGGACATGCAGGTGAGACAGCATGATTAGGAGGAAGACAGGATGATTAAATGAGCTTAACGGAGAGAATGATGAAGAGCATAGCAAGGATAATGAGGTGAGAAACATTAGCAGAGGAGTTGAGAGGAAGGAGAGAGAGTGTGTGTACCTGAGTGCAGATGTCTACTAACTCTCTGTAGGCAGCAGGACTGTGGGACACTAAACTGCCGATCGCTGAGCTGAGGAAGGACAGAAAGGCGGAGCCTGTGTGATCGCTCACAGAGCCACGCCCCACCCCCTGCTGGTCCACGCCTGTGTGGACACGCCCCCCTGCTGCCAGACACATCAGTCGCACCAGGATACGGATGTCAGCCAGACCCAGAGCTTCCAGAACACTGGACTGATTACACACTGAACTACTGAAACACACAGGGACAGAGGGAGCTTTGAGAGACAGTTCATAATGTACATCGTAATGTACAATAACACTGTGTATATACATATGTATATAAAAACAGACTATGCTGTGATGTAATGGAAGTAGCAACAGATAATGTGTTTCGTATTGTTATTAGGGGTGTAACGATACGCTCAGGTCACGATACGTATCTCGATACGGAGTTCACGATATGATACGTATCACGATATTTTGAACAAAATGAAACTGAAATTCAAACAAGATTTATTAAAAAAACATTAACAAATTTCAATAATTTTCCTTGTTGTACATACAAGATCACATTTCAATAAAATAAATAAATATAAAATTTTAATAAAAACCTTCTGTATTCAAATTAACAGTTGAATAGGGCTGTCTGTCACTGAAAAAAAATGTTAAACTTAACATGAACTTAGAATTATGAATAGGGGCCGTTCACATATCGCGTCTAAAAACGCGTGGAACGCGCGGCCGCACCGCTTCTCCTTCTTTCCAAAGCGCTTGCGCTCCCGTGGCGTCGGTCGTTGCTATGCAACCATGAACTGAGCTCTCCAAGAGGATCAGGATGTTTCTGCAAAGGATAAATGATTTCTAGCCCTTGCATTAGTTTTACTACGAGATATATTGATGGAGATAAGATATAAAAACCACCATGTACAGCTATGATCAGCTGTTCGGCTGAGCTTTTGATGTTTTGTAAAGGCCATAGCTGATCGGTTGATTCTTGTCACACGACCTGCGGTGCGCTTGCGGCATTCTGAGAAGTTGAGAATTGCATGCGCGTCGCGACCGCGTCGATCCCATTATGAGCGCGCCTGCCGTGCGGCTACATTTGAAAATAATAACTGACTTGCACGCGGAAAAGACGCAATATGTGAACGGCGCCACAGAACTTAAAGCAAAGCATCGCAAGCGTCTTTTGCTTTTCTGTGAGCACAGCTGTTGCTGTGCACTGCGGTGAAAGAAAGCCACGACTTTTCTCACGCGACCATGCAAGAGACTGACATGAGAAACGTTTAAACCTGCTTGCAAGATTCAATGTGTGCCCGAAACACTTACTGAACTAGAGAGCTGATTGAGACACACCATCTACGATAAATCGTTACACCCCTAATACTTATAGTAATTTAAAAATGTGGTAGCATTGGATCTGGACAGGAAGGATAACTCTGGGAGTTGGAAGGGGTGTGTCGCGATTCTGCCTTCTCACATCGCGATACAGGTTCGTGGACCTGCGTATCGCGATTTCGGTTTCATATCGCATATCGTTACAGCCCTAATTGTTATGTACATCCAAAAAACAGATTACTGAAAAAGAAAAAATGAAGGGCGGGGGCTGGGTTCTATCCATATGATGTTGATTATTTTCTGTAATGGTCTGTGAGTTGTTTTGTTGTTGTTGTTTTTAGTTTTTGATCAATAAAAGAATAATTTTAATAGAACACCAGAAATCAACAGATTGTAATAGTCATTTGTATTTGTGTGAAAAATATTTACAATTGTGGGGTAATAAAGCAATAAGCCCCAAGAAGCTGTGGTTTACAGTGAATTCATAACAGCTAAGGGGCGTTGTTAGGAAAAGTTTTTTCAATAACCACGCATAAACATTATTCCTTCAAAAATACAAACATGTACATACATGTTCCTCACATATTATTGTAGTCTAGTTTGTGCTGAATACAGTGTAATGACACTTTTTCCATTAATATGTTTATGAACAACTGAAAAAAGAACAAATGTCAGGGCATGTCAAAA
This sequence comes from Chanodichthys erythropterus, assembly GCF_024489055.1. Lineage (NCBI taxonomy): Eukaryota > Metazoa > Chordata > Actinopteri > Cypriniformes > Xenocyprididae > Chanodichthys > Chanodichthys erythropterus. The sequence continues at coordinate 14,038,513 of NC_090242.1, read as the reverse complement.
CTTCTCCAGGGTCCCAAAAATCCTCAGACCCCTGAGGGTTAAATAATGCTGAAAGTACTATATTGGTAGTTGAAAATATAATAAAATATAATAAAACTATAGCAAAAGTTTGATTTTGAATTTTCTGTATTATCTTTATGGTTAGTTAGTTTTTTTTTTTAGGAAGGAAAGTCTGAGGGGAAGAAACAATCGGAAAAAGAATCATCACAGTATTTCGGATTCATTGTGAAGTTAATTACAGAGAACAATGTGATATTTTCATATGACATGTCAGATTCGCTGTGAAGGAGTTCACAGAGCAGATGATATTCTGCAGGGAAGTCAGGCGGAGATGTGCGAGCGGTTGTTACCTGGAGGAGGTCTGTGAGAGAGCTCTCATCACCATACTGTAGGCCAGCAGGATCTGAGCTGTGGAAGTGACTCTCCTCAGAGCCAACAGTCTCTCCTGGGGCTCCCGAAGGGATGCTGCCTGCTCTCCTAGACTCAGAGGAACCGAGGAGCTCTTCAGCTCGGTGCTAACAATACCTACACACAATAAATAAACAACAATGTGCTGCATTTCACTGTGATTTTGGGAATGTCTTGGACAATATTAAACATAGCTGTTGAATATGAAAATATTACCTTTGTAAAGCAGATTGTTGTCGCCACTGACCAAGCCACTGACCAGAGCTCCTAGAGGGTCGTGTTCCATGAAGGGGATGGGGTCGGGCACGGGCTTCTTCTCACTCAAACCCAAAGGTCTCAGAAGAATCCCAAAGTCCTCCAAACCTGTAAGCCGGTCCGAGTCTGAGTCTTCCTGGTTACCTGGATCCCACTCATCTAACACACACACAAACATTCAAATCATTACACATTAATTCAAGGCATGACACCCCTGGTATACAGTAGTTTAACCCCTTAACTCTCACCGACCCGCTAGCAGGACGCTTGGCGCCGTTTTTATTTATTGCCTTTTTTTTATATCAAATATTTTTTGTAATCATCATAAATTAGATATCATTCGAAAGCTTAAAAACTGGGTTCATTTTGAACAGAAAAATAACCACACAAATACCTTCTGATGTACCATCCAACTGACCAATCAGATCAGATGCCAAACCTCTTGCCCTGAAAAAAAAAAACAAAAAACATCTGGGTTGCTATACAGAAAAGGTAGATGCCTACAACATACTCATAATTTCCTCATCTTCACCTATCCTGTTTGGAGTTCATAACGCCCAGGTTGGAGGCAAGATACTTTTCCCTGCATGCACTGCACAGGAGGTAGTATGGGCTTCCTGATCCGCATTCGCCTCCAAACCAGCCGTCCACGTAGGCCCCGTTGCTGCGGTAACCACGGCGACCGGCACTCTGACCGCAACCCGGGTGGTGACGCTTCATGTGGTTGTTGAACTGCAGGGTGAGAGTGTTACACAGCTCACACTCCACCATCTCATGGGGTTCTGGGTGCTCTTCTCTTCCCTGAGACAAAACAGACGCATGTTCACTCAACTATGAGATACAGTGAAGAAGAAATTAAAAATACATTCATATATGGACAAATAATATTCACACAGCAGAACAATAGACAGATAGAATACAACAAACAACAGGAATAATACATGAAAGAACAGAATGATAAAGTGATAAATGATAGAATGAAAAAGAATAAATTATATTTTATTGAAACATAAAATAATGGTTTTATGAATGGAAAAAATGGTAAATGGAGAATGATGCACAATGAATAGATAGAACGATGGATGGATGGATAGATAGATATAGTCTCCAGCACCTCTACCATCCACAGCGTGTCCCTCTCAGAGGTGATGAACTCTGGGGTAAGCAGCTCCTCGTAGGGCTCTTCATGGTACGGATCATCCATGTAGCCCAGCTCTGAGTCTTCCTCAGCAGCAAATGGATGTGTTTCAGCCCGCTCTGGCCACTCTGCCACTCCCACGTCCTGTCTGTACAGTGTTGGGATAGGACTGGGTGACGGCGAGTCTGAAACAGACAAGAGAAGTGAGCAAACATCAGGGCAGAATCACTGAAATGTGTCCTTCTCAATGTGTCTTTCCTATGGTACTCTCTGAGTAATCAGTTCACATCCACATACAGTTACATATCCATGTACACTACCATTTAAAAGTTGGAGTTCAGTAGAATATTTAAAGGGATAGTTCACCCAAAAATGAAAATTTGATGTTTATCTGCTTACCCCCAGGGCATCCAAGATGTAGGTGACATTGTTTCTTCAGTATAACACAAATGATGATTTTTAAAGCAGAACTCAGTAAGATTTGTGAAGCTCCCCCTACAGGTTCCTTCAGTGAATCACACTGTTGTAAATACTCCAAGCGCAGCTCTGGACTACAACGACTACAACGCTCACCAGCCTAGTAGTTTTGCAAACACAGTACAAGAAATCTCGATGGAGGTGGGTCATTTTAGAAATTGTCTTATAACGTCATAATATATACATTGTTTTTGAATTACCGTAAATCATTTTGTCGTGAACATGAGGCGAGATTGTGTCGGGTCGGCGCAGCTCAACTTGCAAGTGCTGTTTTCTGGCGATGACGTGCTAGAGGGGGTTAGTGCATGCCTCAAACACACCACTACAAGTCAATTAACCATCGTAACTATTAATGAAGGTAAAAAAAGTTACTTAGTTCTGCTTTAACTGCAACCGTTGTGGTCTGTCAGTCGTATAATGCGAGTGAATGGGAACTCGAACAATAAGAGTCGAAAAAACATGCACAGACAAATCCCAATTAAACCCTGCGGCTCGTGACGACACACTGATGTCCTAAGACATGAAACGATTGGTTTGTGTGAGAAACTGAATAGTATTTATATAATTTTTATGTCCACTATGTCCAAATGCGTTCAGCACTCGCTTAGTGAGGTCTGAAGTTTTTTCGACTCTTACTGTTCGAGTTCCCATCCACTCACAGTATTTGACTGACAGACGGCAACGGTTGCAGTTAAAAATCATAATTTGTGTTCTACTGAAGAAACAAAGTCACCTACATCTTGGATGCGCTGTGGGTAAGCAGATAAACATCAAATTTTCATTTTTGGGTGAACTATCCCTTTAATGTTTCTTAAAGAAGTCTCACCTGCTGCATGTATTTGATCAAAAATACAGTAAAATAATTGTATATACTGTGAAATAGTATTACAATTTAAAATAACATCTATTTTAACGATTTTAAAAATGAATTTTCAGCATCATTATTCCATTCTTCAGTGTCACATGATTCTTCAGAAATCAATCTAATATGCTGATTTGTTGCTCGAGAAACATTTATTATTATCAATATTAAAACAAAAAAATTTGCAGAAACCATGACAAATGTTTTTTCAAGATCCTTTTTAAAGAAACTTCAAAAGAACAGAATTTATTTGAAATAGAAAGCTTTTGTAACATTATGTCTTTACTCAAACTTTTGGTCAATTTGATGCATCCTTGATGAAAAAAATCATTACTTTCTTTGAAAAAAAAAAAAAAAAAAGAAAAACTTCTTGAACAGTAGTGTACTGTATATTAGAGTTGTCAAAAGTACCGACTGCGATACTGAAATTTTAAAAATGTGATGCTTTGAGTGCTGTTGAGCAGAATCATTAACACCTCTGATTGGCCATTGTATTCATGCGCTCAACAGATATGTCTGTGATTGGCTACAATGATCAATGCACAGGAGCATTTGAATTTGACAGCGTTTTGAAAGCGCTTAATGAAGAGCCTCAAATATCGCTCAAAGCGTCACATTTTTTTAAAGCTAAGTAATTAGTGTACATTGTGTGAAGATCTGACCTGCTCTCCTGAAGGATGTTCTCTGACCTACTCCGGACCGCTGTCTCCGTGCAGGTGGAGGTCTGTTCCTGGTGAGGTGAACATCTAAGAAGTTCTCTCTCTCCACCAAGTCCAAACCTGCTAACAGACTGGAAAACACATAAGAAGACACACAGTGAATAAATACAATTTTCCATGCAGTGTGCTCTGTTCTATACCATTTTTTATTGTTTAGGAGATTCAGTAGGTCATTGTGATCTTGAAAGAGAAAATAAGCATACTGTGCAACTATAGATACTGTATACTAGAAATGCTCACAGTAGTATGCTATTCCAAAAACAGACACTAGATATGTTTCCATCTAAAGTTGCAAATTTAACTTAGGCGCAAAATTCGAATATCGCAAAAAATCCCACCCATGTGTTTAACACAACAAACTCATCACTTCCTGGAAAATTAGCACAAAATATCTGTCATAAAAATGAAAGTTGCTGCAATTGTGGAAGCCACTCAGGCTCTTTTTTCATACATTAGAAATGACTTGCGCCTCAGAACACACACAAAACACAATAAACCCTGTCATTTTAATGTATGCTGCGCTCTGAGGCGGATGCCTGGTGTTTGGGAATGCAATTGTGTGAAACAGTTCTAGACTAGGAGGTAATTATACCAAATCGTTTTAATGACAGACTTTGGGCTCAGGCATTTCAGAATGATTAAACCAACATTTGAGTTGCTATACAATGAAATAGGTCTGCTGGTTAGTCCAGTCATCCAGTCATCATTTGTTGAGGCAAAGTCACAAGAGTCTTTTTGTTGGGCAAAGAGGGATTTATACTGTACATAATATCTTGCTATCAGTTGTGGCCGATTAATATGCAAGAGATGTGATTTATCGCTTGTCATTTTTTGTTGTGGCTGGTTGATATGTGGAGTATGTGTGAATTCACCTCTCGTTGGGTTCTCTGCTCTCCTGTAGGGTCAGAGGAGCAGGAGATTCAGGGCACTGGACCGCCTCTGGCCCTTCAGATGACGGTGTATCAGTGGTGCCCCCTGCAGATGAGCTCTCTCCCGTCTGCTGGTCCTCTGCAATGGGGTGTTCCAGCATCCAGCTCGCCAGCACCTCGATGGTGCGTGAGTCCACCTCTCCAGTGACCCCTAAGAGATATCACAAAGAGGTCAGGGAGAATACAACAAAAAAAGTTTGGACACACTTGGCTGAATATATGTTTCTCGTGAACTTAAAAACCGTATGGTCTGAAGGTGTATAATTAATGATTGAATTTAGTCAAATATAAATTGTGTTTGAGAATTCATTTCTTTAGAAATCTATAAATTTAATTAAAAAAAAAAAAAAAAAAGAAGAAAAAAAAAGAAACTGACTTGGACCAGATAGTGAAGGGAAAGCAGACAATATATATATATTTTTTTTTTCGAAAAAAATAAATAATATACATATATATATATATATACACACAAACAAAATTACAAACAAAAATAAAAAAATATATCAAATTTAAAAATAAATAATAAAAAGTATACAATAAAAATTATACAAAAAATAATACAAAAAAATATAGTGCATACACACACATATGTACACACATTTTATATATATATATATATATATATATATATATATATATACACATACACATATATACAAACATATATATATATGTATGTATGTATGTATATATATATATATATATATATATATATATATATACACATACACATATATACAAACATATATATATGTATGTATGTATGTATGTATGTATGTATGTATGTATGTATATATATATATATACACAAACACACACTCACACAAACACTATTTACACACTATTGTTTGATTGCAGTAAGTATGCAAAAAATATGCAAAACATTATGAAAACGTTTCGAAATAATTTACTGGAATTGCAAACATAACATTTATAACACTAAACAAGACTTCATGCGGTGCTCCACTAATATTTCCCATGATTCAGCTGAGTGTTCCAGTGGGGAACAGTGAGGGGTAAATTGAAGCAGGATCTCACAGGGGAAGTGTAATGAGTGATTTACCAGTAAATAATTATTTTGTGACAAAAACAATCAAATGCAGTACAAAACTCGACATAACTATGCAATATTTCTATTTGTGAATGACTGTACTGTAATCACAGGTTTCTAATCTTTGAAAAATCAATAGAACTGACTATTGTAACAGTATTAGAGGAGTTTAACAGTCATCTAATAACATGGTTGACTCCTTCTTAAACAGGATGAGTCTAGATGTTGCAAGCACTTGTTGGTACCTGCTGCCTCCATGGCCCTGTAGATGTGTCTCATTGAGAAGCCCATTTCAAGCAAGCGAACTGGGACAAACATTTGGGGCTGTTCTGAAGGACAGAAATAAAAATTATTAAGTAATGAATGAGAATGTGTCTGGGCTGGGCTGACTGATCCAGTCAGGAAAATATGATTCTTTAATTAATTATTTATAAAATATCTGCATTTTAAAATAAATCACAGGTCAGTTTGCTAGAGAAGGCGGGGGACTTGGACTACAAATTCTATTATTATTCAATTATTTATTTTATATTTATTTTTACTATTTTCATTATGTTTTGTATTTATATTTTATATTTTGTATTTTATATTTAATTTTATTTTTTATTTTATATTATAGTTTACACTTTATATTATATTTTTATTTCATTTATTTTACTTTACTTTATTACATTTAATAAAGGTTAATATTTGAAACCACATTGAATCAGAAACCCTTTTAATTTAAATGAAAATAAACAAATGAAAAAAAAATTAAAATGAAAAAATAAATACTTAAGATAATTAATCTAAATCACTAATCATATTTGTGATATTAACAATTAAAATAAAAAAGCTTCAGAATGTCTTATTTTTTATTTATAAAACTTAAGTTTTATTTATTAATGTAATTAAATGTAATAATTTTTCAATTTACTTTTCACTGATATGCTGATAATATAATTAAATATATTAATGTTTAATGTACAAATTAGTGCTGTCAAATGATTAATCCAGAATAAGTTTGTGTTTACATAATATGTGTACTGTGTATAATTATTGTGTATATATATATATATATATACACACACACACACACACACACACACACGTATTATGTATATTTAAATATATTTCATATATATGCTATACTTATATATAAAATATTTATATATAATATACATGCAAATTTTTCTTAAATATATACTGTAGTATATATATGTACTGTATGTTTTTAAGAAAAAATTGCATCTATATACCGTATATATATAAATAAATATACATAATTTTACACAGTACACAAATATTTTATGTAAACAAAAAACTTAGCATTTTAGATGCGATTAATAGCGATTAATCGTTTGACAGCATTAGTACAAATATTTTTAAATATATTATATTAATTATTACAAATATATTTATTTATTTACTTTATTATAATAACAATATTTTCATAGAAATTGCATAAAATTGCATAAAAATATACAAATATATGTATAAAAGCAATTGGTCTTGTATTTCTTTGTGAGATTCAAGGTGCAATTCAACTGGGTGTGAAGATGCACAAAAAAGGCAAACAAATTTCTTGCAATCAGTGAGTATACGACAAACAAAATGAATAAAAACTTCCAAAGCAAGACTCAAGTGTAAAACATGCTCAGGCCATCAGGGTTCAGTTGAAGGAGACGTCTCAACATCTGGTGCTTCATAAAATCAATCTCGATGTTAGTTCCGTGCCCAAGGACACCACATGCTAGAGATCCAGTCTTACTAGTCCCTTATATTCCAAGAGTTTGTCTGGGTGTAATTAAACCTGCGCAGTCAGTCTTACCCACGGGGGTCCTGGTCTGACCGCAGGGCTCCAGGAAGCTGGTCTGCTGCTCAGTGAAGCCCTCACAGGACACTGAGCTCGTCAGGCTGAGCCCGGGGGGCAGAACTGGACTGTGGACGAGCCCTGCCAATGTGGGAAAACGGGCCAGCACCATCCGCCTAGAGGAGCCCAGCCACACACACATGCACACACACAGACACAGGAGAACCGCTAGCACCAGCTCTAGAGCAAACCTTCAGTATGAGCGTGTGTTATATTGAGGTGTTAATCATCCTAGTGTCATTCAGCCATGCTCAGCACTTGAGTTTAAGAGAGGAGCACGTGTTTGTGGGGTTAAAACACAGCTTTACACTCACACACTCACCTGTATTCTCACTCACACTCTCAGTAACCTGTGCGAGTGTGTGTGTCTCAGTTGACAGCGATCTGGAGTGAGAACATCCAGACATGTCAGAGAGTTTACCGTGTGTGTGTGTGTGTGTGTTAGACTGAAACCCTTTCTCATGTTCCTTTCTTCAAAGTGACAGTGAATGGCACAGAAATTACAAACTGTACACTTTTTAAGTGCCAAAACAATTACCTTTCAGGAAAAACTGGCATCAATTCATAGTACTTCATAATTATTTCACTAATTCATAGGTTCCTTTAAGGCCAATTCACTCTGCACCGGAAGATGAGTGTAGAGTGGGTTTTGTCGGAACAGTGTGTTACTCTTGTCTTCATCTGTCAAAGCTTGTTTTTGCAGATGGAGCATGTTGAATCGGCACTTGTCGGTTTGAGAAGTGACGTACAGTAATCTGGTGATTTTCCGTTTTTGTCTGCATCTGTTGGTGTGGTGTGAATTGGCCTTTATGATATACTTTTTTTCAACTTATATATAGTTAAAACTTTATGATATAACTTTAAAAAGTTTCTTTTGAGGTTTACATAGAAAAAAAAAAATCAAGGAGTTTATGAGACTGATTTCTGTAAAAATATGAACTGCAAATAAATTTTGCAAAAAAATACTGTGATTATTAACAAGTCTGCTGTTTAAATGATCATGCTCTATGAAATACATACAATAGCTATGTTTTTACTTGTATAAAGACAAAAATAATGTATTATTTATAATAATATAATTATTATATTATTGTCGATTATATATTTTTTAAAATAATACATTATATTATTGCTTAATATTTTTTTAATTCTATTCTATTTTTATTACATAATATGGTTACACTAGTGGTGTAGATATTGTACACTTCACCTTTGAGTGCTCACTGCAAAGAAATCATGCACAGAATAGATTGGGATCAGACCAAAGAGAAACTCACTGTAGCAGGTTGATGGGCAGGAAAGGGTTAAAGTTCTCCAGGCCGTCAGCCTGCAGTGCGGTGAGGAGGGAGGCTGTGAGGTCATTGGTGGAGGGTGAAGCTGACTGGCCGAAAATGGCAGTGCCCTCAGAGCCATTGCTGTAAAGTGAGACCGAACTGGAGGATTTGGACACAGGCTGAGAGGAAGAGTGACCCCCTGAATCTATGTACACAAAAACACACATGAACAAGTGGTAATTTTAATTAATACACAAGAAAACAAATCAATTATTATTAATTAATAATTATCAGCAGCAGCTGCAGCTATTTCTACAGACTTTTAATTTTCTAAGCTATATGAAATACTACTTCTACTATTAATAATAATAATAATAATAAACAAAATTATATTAAATGATTAAATTATATTAAATATATAAATAATAAAAACCTAAACAAACAGCAGATCAAAATAATAATTTATTATGATTATTATTATTAGCTATTTTTACAGACTTTTGCCTTTCTAAACTATGATAATAATAATAATAATAATAATAATAATAAATTAAATTACAATATTCAAATTATATTAATTCATTTATAATATAATTTATAATAATAATTACAACAATAATACTGTATTAATAATAAATTACATTATTATATTGGAATTATTAAATAAATATTTTAAAACAATAAATGTACAGTAGTAGCATTAGTAGTAGTAATAATAAATTACTATTATTTTTATATACAGTAGCTTAAAAAAGCAAGTCTGTAAAACAGCTAATAATAATACTGATATTAATAATATTAATATATATTAATATTATATTACATTATTATATTAGAATTATTACTTTATATTAATTAATAATCACAATAAATGGACAGTAATAATAATAATAATAATAATAAAAATTATTATTATTATTATTGCTATTATTATTGTTATTATTATTATTATCATTTAGCTTACAAGGTACAAGTCTGTAAAACAGCTAATAATAATAAGTATATTAATAATAATTACAATAATAATAAATTAAATTATTATATTAAAATTAAAAACAAATACACAAAGAGTAATAATAAGAATGTATTATTATTAATATTACTACTACTACTACTACTACTACAACAACACCAAGTTTAGTTAACCAGACTTATTATTATTTTTAAACATTAAATGTGGTAAACAACTGAATAAACTGTATTCAGCATTTTATCTTGTTCACATGTTCATGCAAAATCAACAAACCTTTGTGTTCCTTGCTTCCATCCTCATGCAGTCTGTTCAGTGCTCCTTTAAAGATGATGATCTGGGCCCTCTCGAGGTCTGATAAAGCCATGGCCTGTTTAATCGGACAGGGTCTGACGGCCCACTTCACCATGCTCCGCACCACGAACTGCAGCACAGAGCGCAGCTCTGCATTCTCCTCCCCACCAGCAGAGGTCCTCGCTGAGTCAGGGCTAGTTACGCTGACCCCTGCATCTGATTTGGGAACCAGGAGTAGATCCGTGAACTTCCCGCAGCTCAGAATGACAGCCAGAGATTTTAGCGCCCCCAAGAGGAGGTAGGAAATGCGGACTGCACGAAGTTCCAAAGCAAAGAAGTCCACCCTAGGTTGGGGTGCGAGTATTGGTGGACAGGGGGCGCTAGCACGTTCCTCGTTTGACTGTGTGAGGGTTCTGAACATGTCATCTGGGTTCTCCTCTCTTCTCTCTTCTGCGTTATTTCTGTCCTCAACCACCGGACAGCTCATTCCCTCTTCGTCCATCATAATGCGAGCGATGTCCTCGTCCAAACGTCTCTCTAGCTCACTACGCGGGCCGCCCTCTGAGCTGATTCGGTTCCGTGGCAATGCAGAAGTTCCAGATGATCCGGAAGGAAGCTCCTGTTCATTCAAGATGCCGGTCATCAGGATGAGGTCGAACAACACAGGCGCTTTGAGGCCACGGCAGCGGGACACGTCCAGCTGGGGGATGTCGCACGGCTCCAGGGAGGAAAGAGGTGTGTCGCTAGGTGACCAAGAATTCAGGAAGCTTTGGGTTAGTGGGACCACAGCAGGTCACAAGCAGTATGAAGATGAGGAGAGGAGTGAGACGGAAGGGGCAAGACAGAAATAAAAGAGTGGAAAGGAAAGGATACCATGATTAGAAAAAAATGAAGAGGACAAAAGACAATACAAGAAAAGGGAAGTGAAGAAATCGAAAAGGAAAAATGCATGCAACTGGCAAAAAGAACAGGACAGATATAACATACAAAATATACAAAAATTACAATGGCATCTTAACACAGAACCCAAAGACTGCTGGAGAGCATTAAGTCATGGGGTAAAAAAAAATTTACTCTAAAACAAGGGTTTTAGGGCAAGGACACCAAAATATGAGGGACCTCTTTCTTAAAGTATAATGCAAGCTAAAAATGTTCATGAATTAAGATCCATTTGTTATGTGTGAGAAAATATTAAGCGTCATATTATAAGGACAACATCTTTTTTCTAAAATGTAATAATTGGCTTTTATTTTGTCACTGAACTAAATTAAAAACAAATTAATCAAATTTTATTAGTTGGAAAATGTGAGTATTTTTAAATGTATATACCTTAGGGCTGCACAATTATTACCCTGAAATCACGCTTAAACCGGTTTGAACTCGCAAAGGCTGCGATTTATTTTATGCGCAGCTTGTCAGTGAAGCACGGCTCTGTGATCAGTAATAAATGCTGCTCCGTCTGAAAGCACTACGAGTTTGAGTTGCTTATAACGAGCAACACGTGTCAAACATCTTTCCAAACGTGAAGCATTTATGAACCTCTTGTCCAACAAAAGACATTTAGTAACATGTTTTTACTCCAAACTCACTTCATAACGTCAGTTAGGTGTTTGAAAACATCCTTCTGTGAGATGATGTGGCTTCTTACAGAGAATAAGGCTCACAACATATTATTTCATAGTATTCTATACAGTGATAAAGGCTATGTCGATTAGCATTGCATTATAAATATACTTTATTGCGGGAGAGCGCCCTCTGGCTTTTAGATCACAGAGTCGTGCTTCACTGACAAGCTGAGCATTAAAAAATAATAATAATAAAAATAAAAAAACGCAGCCTTTGCCAAATCGCTTTCAGTTTATTTTCAATTAGTCGTGCAGCCCTAAAATAAATAAATAGATAAATATATATAAAAAGTAATTATACTGAATTTGGTAAATGTGTTAAATATATTGTATTACGAATAAGATACTCAATATCTTAAGTTACAGTAACATATAAATAGTAATTTCATAGTCTTGTTTCTCTTAAAGGTGCAGTGTGTAAATTTTAGCGGCATCTAGCGGTGAGGTTGCAAACTGCAACCAACAGAGCTCACCTCTCCCTTTTATGCTGTGTTCACACCAGACGCGACTTGCGCGAATAAATCGCGCTATTCGCGCGTAGTTGGACGCTTGAACATTTTGAGTTTACTCGCTTCATTCGCGCGTGACATTCGCTTCATTCGCGCTTGAAAATCCCTTCACAACAGACGCGAATTCGCGTCATGAGAGGGGCTCTCCCGCTCCTTTGTGTGTCCCAGACTCTCCCACTGCTTTCTGCACACTTCCTCTGAATAAACACAACTTGTCAGTGGGGAAATAATTGTAAATTACAGCGAATAAGCTCAATTGGTCGTCTTTAGTTGGCTTGTAGTCTTAATATATATATATATATATATAAATAAATATATATATATATATATATATATATATATATATATATATATATATATAGCTCAAATTGAGTAAAGACCGTTTTTTACAACTTATCAGATTGTCCGACCTCCTCACTCACTTTCTTTCAAACACGATCCTTTTTATTTCTGTTTCTATAAATGTATGAAGATGTACAGCGACGATGATTTTGTCCTCCATTGTTGTTTCGAATTTCTGCCTCAGCTCGCTATGTCACGTCATTACTAGAGCAAGCTCCTGATTGGTTAACGCGGCGCGGAAATTCGCCAAAGTTCAGATTTTTCAACTTGCGCGAATCGCTCAATTCGCGCCGCGTCATTCGCGCGAATCGCGTCATTCGCGCCGCTTCATTCACGCGAATCGCGCCGCAGGATGTCAATTCGCGTCTTTGCATTGACTTAACATGTAAATCACTCGCGCTTACCGCTTCATTCGCGTCCGGTGTGAACGCACCATTAGAGAAGCTACGGTGGCCGTCTGGCCGACACAAGACAAAGATGTCGTCATCTGAGACAGCAAAGAGTACATTAGCCATTGAAGCAATGAGGTTTCTTCTTCTAACAAAGAACGGTCTCTGCTTCAAATAAACCAGATGACTACTACTACTACTTCGTACATATTCAATGTAGTGACGATGTAAGCTGCCTCTAAAAACACGAACGATTTAGAAGAAAAACAACATCATGGCGAAACGCGCTCTGTAGAGTGTTTGTCAGTTTAGGGCTGCTGTAGAAACACGCTGGCGCAAAATGACGACTTGACATGGAGGGGGGACCCGCAATGTATGAGATAGAAATTACTCATTCTAAAGTAATAAAAACATAATGGTTCATTATGTCTTTATGCACCACTGCAAACATAGTCATGTACATTATATTGCATTTCTGTCAATAGATCCTCCCAAATTTTACACATTGCACCTTTACATTTTTTGCAGACCCCCAAACACCCTCAGAACTCAGTTTGAAACCGTTTGTTTACACCGGGCATTTTCACAGTGAACTTTTTTCCATTCCATTTTCCATCACATAGCTCTTTGTGTGAAAGGCTCTTGCTCCCTAATTTTATATTAAAGCATATATAGTGATTACAATACAAACTTTCAATTATTTGCACGTCTGTAAGAGTACTGTATATGTGTGTATATTTGTGTGCTTACCTCACAGTGAAATCTGTCTCCTCCCACTGAAGCTTAGCCAGGGGGCTTCCGTCTTTCAAGACCCCAAGCAGGGTCGCCCGTCGACCGCTGGGTTTGTGCAGGCAGGTCCCCCCCGCACGGAGACCGCTGTCCACCCCTCCGATGAGGGCCATGACCGGCCAGACCTCAGTGCACAACACGCTGAGCTGGGCATCAGATAGCCCCGCCGGGCCAGAGAGATGGTCTGTTGACATCCCAACATCTACCCAAGCAGAGCCCCTCTCTCTGTTCACCCCACATTTCTCATCAGACTCCTTACTGGCATGACCTGCTGGCAGAGGACAGAATACAGAATACATTAACCTTTAAATAAGGATTCTGTTCTTCATTGTTTTAAATCATCCTCAGTGTGTGCATGGACATTTTACTGTTTTCCTACAATAACTGTTTTTTGTTTTAAAATAAACTTTGTTGTTTAAAAACTGTAAGAGTTAGTTAGTTGTAAAATCTTACAATAAAAGCTTATTCACCATTGAAAATCCAACTGTCATTCATGGCGACATTGTAATATTTGCATAATGAGTTGTAATTGGTCTTTTTCACACTTTGCTTTGCAAGTAGTACAGATATTTCCTCTAGGAAATACAAATCTAGTGTGTTACTGTATATTGTAGCCAGTATTTTAGATAATTTAGTAAGTTTAGTAGGTCCCATGATATGGTTTTGATGAACATAACTGACATATTGACATATTAAAAAAGGCCTTTTCTATAAAAGTATTTAACTTAAAAAAATTTATTTATATTATGCTACTGCAAACAAGATATGTAATAAACATTTTAGGTCCAGATAAAACACATTTTAAAATGTATATTAATATATTTTGTACACATTTAAATATATTATATATACATTTTGTATTTTATATTATTTAAATATCTAGTTTATTTATAGAATTTTATTTTGCAATGATGAATTCCCAATCATTCTATATAAGACTATATATAATATAGTAACACTTTAGTTTAGGATCCAATTCTCACTAACTAGTTGATTATTAGAATGCATTTTGCTAGGATATTGGCTTTTTATTAGTACTTAAAAAGCACATATTAATGCCTTATTCTGCATGACCATATTCTACATCCCTTAATCCTACCCAATACCTAAACTTAACAACTACCTTATTAAGTATTAATAGGCAGTACTTAGGAGTTTATTGATGCAAAAGTCATAGTTAATAGTTAGTTAATTGTGAGAACTGTATATGCTATCCAAGTAACCGTTTAAGCAGATGAGTTAACTGACCTATCTTGCCATGTCCCTCCCTCATGAGAGGGTTGATGAGTTGTAGTTTGTTGAGCATGTGCTGGTTGATATGTTGCACCCAGTCATCATTCACATACAGTCGTCTTAGCAGCTGAATTGTGGACTCCAGCAGAACAGTCGCCCGCGGGCTGCACAGTGGCTCCCCTGGTAAAAGATCGCTAGGCATGCCACGCATCTGCAGGTCACACAGCGCCACCTAAAGGCCAGTGAAGGAACAAGAGTGTTTTTTAAGTTTAAAGTTGATTTGTAGAGATTTGCTCATTTATTTTTAGCAAGCTTATTATGAATTGTGTTTCAGTTCTGGCATCATCTGCTTAAAATTGGGCCACTAGTGTATAGGTTTAAGAAGCTGACCTTTTCTCCAGGGTTGCTGCTGTAGAACAGTACACAGGGGTAGAGTTCCACGGCATCCACTCCTTCAAACGCCAACTTGGGCTCCTAAACACACATAAAAACAATTACAGGACTTCGGAACTCAGTTTGCCCCTCAAGTTCATTAGACTATATATATATTTTATTATTTTATGCTGTATTTATTCGTACAAAATTATTTTCAATAATAATAGAGCTTAACCTAAAATATTCCTTAAAATTTGCTAAAAGACTTCAAATCAAAATTATAATTTGCAATAGAAAAAAAAATACTATAAAAGTAATTTTGGCTTTTAAATCAGATACATGTAAACAACTTCATAATACATCATAATATTTCCAAGTGAAATATTACAGGATTTGATTTTATCCATTGGGACTGAATCATTAAAAAGGTATTATTTTTCTTAGTATTAATTAATTAATTAATTAATTAATTTTTTTCTGGCCCATTCTGGCAAAAAAACAGTTACACAAACTGAAAATAAAAAACTTCTGCAATTTCCAATTCAGGTTATATCAAGAAAAATATTTTTTCCTTAAGGACATTTGTGCACATTTTTATATATCTATATATATATCTATATATATATATCTATATCTATATCTATATATATATATATCTATATCTATATCTATATCTATATATATATATATCTATATCTATATCTATATCTATATCTATATATATATATATATATATATATATATATATATATATATATATATAAAATATATATATATATATATATATATATATATATATATATATATATATATATATATATATATATATATATATATATATAAAATATATATATATAAAATATATATATATATAAAATATATATAAAATATATATATATATATAAAATATATATATATATATATATATATATATATATATATATATATATATATATATATATATATATATTTTATATATATATATATATTTTATATAAATATAAAAAATAAAAATATAAATATAAATATATAAAGATCAACCCTGTAAAGCCTGGCATATAAAACAATAGAAAAGTTTTTATGGAATAGTATAATGTGTATGTGTGTTTGAGTATCATATTTGATACATCAAACTTTTATGGCTCATATAGTATGATATACATAAGAGAATATAGAGCTCACACTCGAGAAGTAAAAAACAAAAAAACAACAACAACAAAAAAACACTGTAGTGCTGAAAAGTAAGACAGAATTCTGATAGCTTACAATTAATCAATGACTGTACAGCAGACTACTTTACATGCATATAAATATCAGTAGTCATTCAATATCTCCCAATAATTTTTCTTAGTAACAAGATATTTAAATGCTTAGTTTTATGATAAAAGCTCTGTAGATTTTATTGCGGGGTGCAAAATATATAATGCAATGCAATACAATGATGATTGAGATATACAAATAAACGTTCCTCAAAAGCCTGATGCATCACATTTGATACTTACATTTTAACATGACCTTTTTTTTTTTTTTTTTAAATTGAGATAATCATAAAAGTTGCTTCAGTCCATGTAACTAATACAATTAGTTACTTTTTTAGAAAGTAAAGCATTAATATAACACATTACTTTTAAAAGTAACTTTTCCCAACACTGCAAGTACATGTTCATCTTGAAATATTGCTAACAATATAAAAGTTGAAAAGTAAATTTATAAAAATCACTAAAGATTTCACAACAAAAAGTCACAAGTACCACAACCTGAAGGAGGACATTCTTAGAATGATACTAAAAGGTGCTTTATTTGAAAGCATTTAGTAGGTTTTTCAGCAAAGTTTTGATCATGTTAATAATTTAGAGGCCCTTTATCAGGTTAAATCTAACAAAATAATTTTTATTTCTTGTCATATATAAGTGTAACTACTGTAGCTTCTAAATCAAGCAACACTGTTTGATGGCAATTATAATTCAAATGTTATAGCGAATTGTACTTTACATTGTTGAGCTAAGTGGGAAAAAGTGTACTGACCCTGTTGTTTTTGGCGAAGGAGATAGTTCTAGCCTCCATGTCTAGGATGCAGGTTATTGTGTCGCCCTGGGTGAAGGAGGGCAGGGCTCGGCCCAGTTCTCCTCCATGATACAGGCTACCACTGTAGGCCCGGTACAGCCACATGTCTGTGGTGGTGCGATGGTTGTAGTCCCGGATGGGCCATCGGGACACTCCGATACACGTCCCTTCATTTCCCCTGTTTTCCTTAGTTATAAAAAACTAAGATATGGAGACATAAAACATATTAGAACATGGATCCTGTAAAGGACACCAGTGACTGTATTTTGCATTGGTACCTTCCAGATGAAGCATCCAGATGTGATGGCAGTGGTGGCCAAACCGTATCCTTTCCCCCCCGATCCGTGAGATAGCACATTTCCACTCTCCAGAGAACAACAGATCAGTTTATGTGGGTCAAAAGAGAAATCACCAATAGGAATACATTCATCTTCACTTCCCCTGTCCTGGAAGACATATAAGTGCATATAAAACAATCTAAAATCCATGGACACAAATATAAGTTTGTAAAATGTGTGCGGTGGACAGATAGAGTTGTATACCCTAATTGTATGCTCAGAAGTTTTCTCTTTTTCTAATTTCTTTCTCAGGGCCACAGGTTCCTCCCACATGTATGATGACAAAAGGCTAAATAACTGATCCACAATCTGAAATAAAACAAAAACGACATGGTAAATGTTTATAGTCGGGATCAATCAAGCACCAATCATTCAGTATCAAGTGAACAGCACTTTCTGACCTGTTCCATGACGACAGGATCTGAACATGCAGGGAGAAGAGCTTCCAGAATATGGAAGGCCAGCAGCTTCGTCCGCAGGTTGTGGAAATGTGGATTACCCGAGTTGCATTTGTATGAGATAATCGCCATCAATGGATCGATCCACTTGACAAACGCTGAGACTCTTTTGGCGATCCTTAGTGACAAAATGCGCCTTAGGAAGACTAGAAAGTCAGCGAGCTGGGACTCCACAACCCTGCTGCTGCGAACTATATCTGCACCTAAAATTAAACAAAAAGCTCTATATTTATAATAATACAATACAATATACCATACCACACTTACTGTATATATATATATACACACACACACACACACACACACACACACACACAAGTATGATGAAAAAGTAAAGAATAAAGAAATACTACACTAAAGAACATACAGTAGTAGCTGTTATTAATTCGGGGGCTGCATCCTCCGGAGGCTGCATATGTCAGAAAAGTAACCATTAGATTGCAAAGTAATAAAGAAATTACACTATTTTACACCACACAAGGAATTTTATTACGGTTACTTTTCTTAAATGAGACCGACTCGATAACGTGTGCAGCCTTCAAATGCGACCTCCGGAGAACTGGGACACAGCTTTAATCTTGTGTTGTAATGACTCACTTTCTTGTTTGGTTGTTTCTTCTTGGTGTTCTGTGGGGTCCTTCTCTAGCACCTCCTGCTGGTGGACTGCATGTAACAATCCCTGCAGCTGCTCGCTCATTACATCCATGAGAGCCTGGGACACGTCCAACGGCAATGTCTCTTCACAGGAACTGAAGAAACACACATGTTAACTGCAACTGTACAACATGGGACATCTGTAGCCAGATAGCATGTGGCAGAAGGGATGTTTGCTAATACTAAAACTTTTATATGAAATTATGTTATGGAATTGCTTTCATTTACACTTTCTTTACTATGCAAAACCGTCGCATAAAAGCAATGTTATGATATTAACATGAAGAATACTTTGAACATGATTATCTAAGGCAGCAGTTTTCAAAGTGTGAGGTTTGCAGGGCATATTACGGGATGTGTTCATTCGTTTTGTGTTTAATTAACTAGTTTTTAATCTCACCTGGCTGCTATGGCGAATATCTGCAGGAGTCTGGCAGCTGCCAGCTTCACCGCCCCACCAAGCTGCATGTGACCGGACATGGAGGCGGCCAGCCAGCGTTGGTTCACCAGCACACAGGTGTTATCAGTCAGTGTGGACAAGATCTCCAGGACACCACATTTAATGATCACTACCAGATCCACTGGCTGATAGTGGAAGTTCAGAGCAAAGACTGTAGCCAACAGTAGGTGCTGATAAGAGCCTGAAATGAGACAAATCTATGTTAAATCACTACTTATTTAAACTGGTATATTAG
This sequence comes from Chanodichthys erythropterus, assembly GCF_024489055.1. Taxonomy (NCBI): domain Eukaryota; kingdom Metazoa; phylum Chordata; class Actinopteri; order Cypriniformes; family Xenocyprididae; genus Chanodichthys; species Chanodichthys erythropterus. The sequence goes on along the minus strand of NC_090242.1, from coordinate 14,018,813 downwards.
AGTACTAGGACTGTGAGAAACTAGAGAATGCAGCTAAAATGCAGCTAAATTTTAACCACAAAGCAATATCACAAATGATTTAATCAGTGTGCAATGATAACATTAAAAAATGCTTTAAATAAGTAAATAAGAAAATAAACTATATTAAATATTAGTAATATTATCAGTTTATTATTTATCAGTTTTATTTAAGGGTTAATTCACCTAAAAATTTAAATTATGGCATTACTCATGTCGTTCCAAACCTGTAAGACCTTCGTTCATCTTAGAACACAAATTAAGATATTTTTGATGAAATCCGATGGCTCAGTGAGTGATTTGGAGTCATGTGCCATGTTTGGCAGTTTGACACGTGATCCAAACAGCTGATTCGAAACAAAAGATTTGAAGCAGTGTTTTGAAATTGGCCATCACTAGATATTGTTGAAAAGTCATTATTTTGATTTTTTTTTTGGCACACAAAAAGTATTCTCGTCGCTTTATAATATTATGTTGAACCACTGTAGTCACATGAACTGTTTTAAATGTGTCTTTAGTAGCTTCCTGGACACTGAAAGTGTAAATTAACTTGCTGACTATAAAGGCCTCACTGAGCCATCGGATTTCATCAAAAATATCTTAATTTGTGTTCCGAAGATGAACGAAGGCCTTACAGGTGTAGAACGACATGAGGGTGAATAATAAATGACATTATTTTCATTTTTGGGTGAACTAACCCTTTAATATCATCAAGATACATTGTAAAATACAAAATAGTTTATTTAAATTTAGTTAATTTTTTTATACTGTTTATATGAGATTTTTTATGATCTATAAAATAAAATAAATTTAGTAAAATTTAGTAAAATTAAATTAGCAATAAAATTGCAGATAAAAAATATTTAGTTTAAATGTAATCAATATTATTTTAATTATGTTATAATAATTTATATTATTAATATGAAAAGTAATTTTAAAAATTAAGTATTTATATAAAACTAAAAATAAGAAAAATATATGAAATGATGCAAAGCATATTTAAATTTAGCTGGTTAAAAGGTACAATTTGTGATATTTTTTTTCGCTAGAGGTCGCTATAAGCCTATTCAAAACAAAGGCGTAGTTTGATGACGCCAAGTTTTAGAGCGGAAACTTGGGACATGTGGTCTCTAACTCAACGGACGGTGCACAAGAATAGGGATTGGAGTCTGGAAGAACTCATGTTTGTGGATGCGATTATTAACGTTAACTGTAGTATGAAGCAGAGCAGGACTGAGTGTTGCGGGAGCGGAACGAGGAGCTGGAGCGATTGATCAACACACGCCTCACGAGCAGCGGGACTTTTATTATGAAACAGTCACCGGTGCCGCTTCCGCTTTTCCGGTCATGAGTTTACGGGAGCTGTCCTTGTCTACAGAACCAGCGGCAGATGGTAAACAGTAATTATGTTCCATAAATAAGTAACACAATCCACCATAAAATGTGCAAGAAGTAAATAAGGAACTGCTTGAAGCAAGCTAGTGGTTTGCTGGATGCTAGACTCTACTTCCGCATTTGTTCACCGCACTGTTGTCATGTGGTTTCTACGTCAGTAAAGGCGGTAACAAAGGTTACTGACGTCATTGACAGGCGACTGCACTGCCCCGTGTCACTGTTTAGAATGGGAATTTTCTCATGATTTACAAGTAGTTGAAAACATTAGAGATACTGTTTGTAATCAACTGGACAAAATATATAACACTAGCCTAGTGGTTTTTGGATATTTTACTGCAAAAATTATACATATTGTATCTTTAAATACAAATGTAATGTTTTTTTCCTGTTTAGAAGGTGTGCGTGAGTAAGAAGCGTTACCCACCAGCTTGTTCTCTCTCTAGCGCCACCTTTTGTCTGAGCACACGCACCAGCTGCTGATAGAGTGTGTGAGCGGCAGACTGTAACTCCCTCTGAACACTGATAGGAGCCGACTGAGTCCCAGCCTACACACAAACACATAAACAAAGTCATCTAGACACCTGAAGTCATATTTTAATATGCATGTAAGATTACAGTGAATGTGCATCTAATATAAGAACACAGATTCTCCATAATTTGAAGATCATAAGATGTTGCGGATATATGTGCTTTTGTTTTTGCCTATACCTAATTATTGCCTCTATAAATGTTATTTCCTCACCATTTCTTGCATTCATTGAATAAAATTTAAATAAGCATGATCTAAAATGAATTTGTATTTAGGCTAATGTCTAATAAACAGCATGTCTTACAGTATAATGGTGAATCTTGTTGTTAGGTGCCACTAGACTGCCGGTGATCGGGGCTCCCAGGCCAAAGCAGCCAGAGAGGAACTGCAGCTGCACTGACTGCAGAAGGCCTGGAAAACGTGGGGGCGCTAGCGAGCTGACACTCTTTTCCTCCATCTCTGACAGGAAAGAGGAAATCTGACACAAGGCCTCCAAACGCACCTGGACAGAGGGTACGAAAACAACTGTAGTGTCTACATCTTTATTATTACTGTGTGAGAACACTACTTAACTTTTAAAGGGCTAGTTCATCCAAAAATGAAAATTATCCCATGATTTACTCACCCTCAAGCCATCCTAGGTGTATATGACTATCTTCTTTCAGACGAACACAATCGGAGATATATTTAAAAATATCCTGGCTCCTCCGAGCTTTGTAATGGTTGTGAATGGGGTGTGAGATTTTGAAGCCCCAAAAAAATATATCCGTCCATCATAAAAGTAATCCATATGGCTCCAGGGGGTTAATAAATCATGGGATCATTTTCATTTTTGGGTGAACTATCCCTTTAATACACTCTTATGTATTTCTTTCTTATGAACTTTAGCCAGTTATTGAACATAAAAATGATCTGCCATGGCTTTCCCACCTGAGCTCTTTGGTGTTGCTGTGCCATGGCTACAGTGATGGCTTTGGGGTCCGCCTGTGCACCTCCATCTTTGTCCATTAGAGAAGAGGTCCGGAGGAGGCTCCCACACAGGAAATGGAAGACCTGGCCCAGGATGGGTGTGCCACCTCCGCCCGGGCACAGCACAGTAGTGGGACTGATGCACTGCCGCAGTCGTTCCCAGGCGTCTTTCATGATGCCCAAAGAACAGAGCGGAAGTCCTAGCAAGAAATAGACCTCATTAGCACATATGTATGATTTTTAAGCTAACTAAAAGTGATAACTTCAGTATATGTGAAGGGAGAGAGATATAATGTGAGATATCAGTTGTGAGAAATTAGAAATAAGAATATGTGAGATGAGAAATTAGAAATGAGAGAAGACGGGTGAGATCAGTTATGTTAGATGAGACTTGAGATGAGACGAGAAATTTGAAATGAAATCGGGTATCAGACATGAAAAATCAGATATGTAAAATACTGTATGTGAGATCAGATGTGTGAGAAATCATACTATATGTGAGATCAGATGTGTGAGAGATCATACTGTATGTGAGATCAGATGTGTGAGAGATCATACTGTATGTGAGATCAGATGTGAGAGATCATACTGTATGTGAGATCAGATGTGAGAGATCATACTGTATGTGAGATCAGATGTGTGAGAGATCATACTGTATGTGAGATCAGATGTGAGAGATCATACTGTATGTGAGATCAGATGTGTGAGAGATCATACTGTATGTGAGATCAGATGTGAGAAATCATACTGTATGCGAGATCAGATGTGTGAGAGATCATACTGTATGCGAGATCAGATGTGACAGATCATACTGTATGCAAGATCAGATGTGTGAGAGATCATACTGTATGCGAGATCAGATGTGTGAGAGATCATACTGTATGTGAGATCAGATGTGTGAGAGATCATACTGTATGCGAGATCAGATGTGACAGATCATACTGTATGCAAGATCAGATGTGTGAGAGATCATACTGTATGTGAGATCAGATGTGTGAGAGATCATACTGTATGTGAGATCAGATGTGTGAGAGATCATACTGTATGTGAGATCAGATGTGTGAGAGATCATACTGTATGCGAGATCAGATGTGACAGATCATACTGTATGTGAGATCAGATGTGTGAGAGATCATACTGTATGTGAGATCAGATGTGTGAGAGATCATACTGTATGTGAGATCAGATGTGTGAGAAATCATACTGTATGTGAGATCATATGTGTGAGAGATCATACTGTATGTGAGATCAGATGTGTGAGAGATCATACTGTATGTGAGATCAGATGTGTGAGAAATCATACTGTATGTGAGATCAGATGTGTGAGATCATACTGTATGTGAGATCAGATGTGTGAGAGATCATACTGTATGTGAGATCAGATGTGAGAAATCATACTGTATGTGAGATCAGATGTGTGAGAAATCATACTGTATGTGAGATCAGATGTGAGAGATCATACTGTATGTGAGATCAGATGTGTGAGAGATCATACTGTATGTGAGATCAGATGTGAGAAATCATACTGTATGTGAGATCAGATGTGTGAGAAATCATACTGTATGTGAGATCAGATGTGAGAAATCATACTGTATGTGAGATCAGATGTGAGAAATCATACTGTATGTGAGATCAGATGTGAGAAATCATACTGTATGTGAGATCAGATGTGAGAGATCATACTGTATGTGAGATCAGATGTGTGAGAGATCATACTGTATGTGAGATCAGATGTGTGAGAAATCATACTGTATGTGGGATCAGATGTGTGAGAAATCACTGTATGTGAGATCAGATGTGAGAGATCATACTGTATGTGAGATCAGATGTGAGAGATCATACTGTATGTGAGATCAGATGTGTGAGAAATCATACTGTATGTGAGATCAGATGTGTGAGAAATCACTGTATGTGAGATCAGATGTGTGAGAAATCATACTGTATGTGAGATCAGATGTGTGAGAAATCACTGTATGTGAGATCAGATGTGAGAGATCATACTGTATGTGAGATCAGATGTGAGAGATCATACTGTATGTGAGATCAGATGTGAGAGAAATCATACTGTATGTGAGATCAGATGTGAGAGATCATACTGTATGTGAGATCAGATGTGTGAGAGATCATACTGTATGTGAGATCAGATGTGAGAAATCATACTGTATGTGAGATCAGATGTGTGAGAGATCATACTGTATGTGAGATCAGATGTGTGGGAGATCATACTGTATGTGAGATCAGATGTGAGAGATCATACTGTATGTGAGATCAGATGTGTGAGAAATCATACTGTATGTGAGATCAGATGTGTGAGAAATCACTGTATGTGAGATCAGATGTGAGAAATCATACTGTATGTGAGATCAGATGTGTGAGAAATAATACTGTATGTGAGATCAGATGTGAGAAATCATGCTGTATGTGAGATCAGATGTGTGAGAAATCATACTGTATGTGAGATCAGATGTGAGAAATCATACTGTATGTGAGATCAGATGTGTGAGAAATCATACTGTATGTGAGATCAGATGTGAGAGAAATCATACTGTATGTGAGATCAGATGTGTGAGATCATACTGTATGTGAGATCAGATGTGAGAAATCATACTGTATGTGAGATCAGATGTGTGAGAGATCATACTGTATGTGAGATCAGATGTGAGAAATCATACTGTATGTGAGATCAGATGTGTGAGATCATACTGTATGTGAGATCAGATGTGAGAGAAATCATACTGTATGTGAGATCAGATGTGTGAGATCATACTGTATGTGAGATCAGATGTGAGAAATCATACTGTATGTGAGATCAGATGTGTGAGAGATCAGTTATGTTAGATGAGACATGAGAAATTAGAAATGTGAGATCAGACAGTTGAGATCAGATGTGAAAAACTGATGTCAAAGATCTGACTTAATTTTATAGGAGAAACAAATGCACTATGTGTGAGATCAGATATGCAAGATGTAAAATATGTGAGATCAGATATGTTAGAGAACAGTTAAGTTAGATGAGACATGAGATAAGACAATAAATTAGTAACGGATAAAAACGTGAGATCAGACATGTGAATATGCTACTATATACACTCACCCATTTTATTCTTGAATGACCCTGAGGAGCTTTTAGACTGATCTAGTGTCTTTAAAAGAGAGACAAATCAGACCACATATGAAAAAAACAAAGAACAAGGCCCAAACGAGAGATCAGTTCATCAATATTAATCTAGGGGGAAACATGGGATACATAAATACCTCTCTCTCACTGAATCTTCTCTCAGAGGAGGACTGTAACTCCATCTTTGTTCCTAATGCCTCATAGTAGGGTGGAGATCTGTGGAGTGACAGAGATTTATCACTTACAATAGTTTTAGCCCACCCGCACATGCAAGCAAATGTTCTGTAATTGTACACAAATGCAAACCTGGCCAAGCTGCTCTCAGTGGGCGTCTGTGATGACACAATCTCCTCCTGCCAAGCGGCTCGGACCCCCAGCAGAAGGAAAAGGCAGCGGGAGACGAGCAAGTGGCATGCGGCCGGGAAGGACAGTCCCTGGTCAGTGGTGCTGTGGTGGTCCCAGGGCCGCTGGGGAGGCTCCCTGTCTGGCGTTCCTGGGCTCTCTGTGCTGCTGGGTAACGTGCTAGTGCCAGACGACTCGTACACAGTTTCGTTCTGTTGGAGCTGCATGGCCTCACGGGTGGCCAGGAAACACTGCAGCACCTCTGCGGGGAGGAGGAAACATGCAATCGGTTCGCAATTACACAACACCAGAGTAAGTATTTCAGAGCAAATAATGCCAGATATCAATCGCAACCATGACACATCTACACCATTCAAAATTCATTTTTAAAGCTATTGGAGTAAGTTTTACAAGAAAATACTGTATTAAAAAACTTCAAAATTTCACATTTAATTCAATGTGTTACTGTTTGTTTGTAATTATTTGTGCATATATGTATTTCAGTGTAACACAACTTTAAATGTTAAATACAAAAAGAGAAAAAATGCAAATAGGTGGTTTAAGATATGAAAAACTAAATGAACTAAAAACCATGCAAATGTCCTGTGTGAATATCCCCCTAGTAATTACTACTCTTCACTTGTATAAAATAAAAAAGAACTCAGCACAGAGGGAAGAACACAGAAAGCAGAGCGTTTACCCGGCAGGTACATACTGCTGATGCTGGGCGTCTCCTCTTCTAATGGATCGTCCTGGTTGTGTTCAGCTGCATGAGGCGTCTGGCTGCTGGGATCTGCCTCTCTTCCTGCCTGCTCTCCTGAGCTCCCTGCTTCCTGCCTCTCCTCACTTGGGCTCTGAGAGCCCAGTGAAGCCTGGATAGGACAAAATATGTGAGAACAGTGATAACGTTGGTTAATGTCATTTTGTTCCTGGTTGCATAAAGTTGTTTAAGAGGTAGGAAAAGTTATTGCATTTTATTACATTTCATGTTGTCTTAAAATGTAACAAATTTGTGACAAACTTCCCAAGTTCATTAGCATGTTTCTAAAGAATAAGTGCATCAAACATAGGTCATAATATCGTAAACAATATCATGTACTAATGTTTCGAAAGTTTGGGGTAAGGAAGATTTTTAATGTTTTTGAAAGAAGTCTCTTATGCTCACCAGAGCTGCATTAATTTGATTAAAAATATGTTAAAAACAGTAATATTCTGAAATATTATTATCATTTATAAATAATTTGAATATTATTTTTTTCCTGTGATGGCAAAGCTGAATTTGTAGCATCACTACTCATTATAGCAACTTTTGGTCGTCAAGAAACATTTCTTATTATCATCAATGTTGAAAAGAGTTGAGCTGCTTAATATTTTTGTCGAAAATGCAATACATTTTTTTCAGAATTTCTTGATGAATAGAAAATTCAAAAGAACAGCATTTATTTAAAATATTATATTATAAATATCTCTACTAACACTTTGACCAATTTAATGTGTCATTGCTAATGAAAGAATTTCTTTAAAATAATCTTACTGACCCCAAACATTTGAATTGTTGTAAATATAAAAGAGAATATATAAATATAGAGTGGTCCAAAAGTCTGGGATTTAAAATATAAATTAAATTGGAAAAAAAATATCAATTAAACTGGGAAATTAATTGGGTGTGTATATAAAACAAAGACAAGTTCTAACAAAAAATGAAGAAATATTTAGAATAATGAAATAAAATGTGTGACATTGATCATGTGATATTCCAACATTTATGTAATTTTAACCAGTTTTCACTAGCGTACACATTTAAACCCCATCATATATGTTTAAGTAAAATGTGACTGGTTTATTCATGTGTTTTACCTGTTTGGTGGTAGTTGTTGTTTGGGCACTGCTTGTGTTTCCTATGCTCTCTTTATATGACAGCAGAGTGCTGCGGATTTTATACACCACCTGATATATTTCAGTCAGCACCTCACAAGGCTCATATCTGCAGTCAAACACACACACACAAACATTAGCGGACTGTTTAAACTATCAGTTCATCCCTGCTGCTGTCCAAACACTCCAGAAGGTTTATTTGAGATTATGACTGTCAATTCATATTCACTTAACTCTCACAAATGAGTCATTATAGTTGAGGCATTTATCATGTGAGATTTCAAGCAGCACAGAGAGGGACAGGGAATGACACTTAAATATTCACATATAGAGCCATTCTTTAAATAGAGCATATATTCATTAAATCTGGGTCAACTAATTACAGAGTTCATTAATGCTATGGCATAAGTGAGATGTGGGGAGATAGAGGTGTAAAAAACAGATCTAGGTAAAAAGAGAGAGAGGGCGATGTGTGGATCTCACTCACTTATCCTGCCAGTAGGCTTCATGAAGGCCGGCGTGTTTGAGCAGAGCAGCCAAACTACAGCGACACGCCATCTCTAACAGAGAGTCTCCCACTGATCCACTACTGTCCCAGTCTACATAAAAACACACACGTCAAGGTCAAAATTTGGACAAGCACCGTAGCAGTATTTCAATAACAAACAAATACTGTTCCAAACAATTCAAAAACAATTCAAACAGGCCAGACAAAATAACAATGGCTCAAGCTTGTTAAATCAAATGGGACACATGGCACTAGTGCCGCAGAAAAGTTAAAAAGTCTGTAAATTAATGTCTTGCAATGTTTCTTTTTTTTACCTTATATTCCTATTCTATTCTATAAACCTTAACAAATGCTGCCTCTCTTACCTCGACTTGCTGCATACTCCTTCATCTTCCTCCAGAGGGCGCTGGCAGGTTCTCGTGGGGAGCCGAGAGCGAGTTCCATTAGCGTTGTGTTCTCTTCTGACAGGCGCAACTCTGCTAGTCTCACGTCCCCACAACCCATGAACACGGCCTCAGTCAGCCAACCCATTGCCCAGTCTACAGTAATATAGAATATAGAGTGTTTATTAATTTATCTATATTTATTTATGCATTTATGCCTTACAATATTAACAAGGGCTGCTGCCCCCAGGTGGCAGGTCGTTACCCAGCTGTTCAAATTCAATTTCCAGCCCATTTCTCAAGAGTGGGTTACACAGCCAGAACTCTGCCGTCTTCTCCTGGATGGAAGGGGGCAAGCCCTGCAGCATACCTCCCAGACAACGGCCAATGGCAAGAGCCACAGACCTCTCCAGATCAAGAAGCCACGCCCAGTCATCTGACTCTGGCGCCAGGATTGGGTCAGAGGTTTCCGATGATTCTGCAACAGGAAGGAAGGGTGTGTAATTGGCAGTACTGTGCCCATCTCAGTAAATTTCTTCAGAGTGTATCATACAGTGATGATCTGTCATTTGTCATTGAATAAGTTGTTTTTGAATTGTTTGGATGCCAAACAAATCATTAAGGTATCTGAAATGTTTTCAGAGAATGATAGAAATTCTGAATTCTGGTGCTTACCCTGTGAGGTTCCTTCCAGCTCCATGTCCTCCAGGTGTGAAGTGTTGGGCAGGTAACAGTTGAGCTCGTTGAGATGTTCAAGCAGAGTGAGCAGGTGAGGGAGGAGGGGTTTGACAACAGCCAATGGCAGCAGGAGCAGAGAGTACGTCACCTGACACAGCAAACTGCCCGCCACCGAACCAAACAGCACAGCTAGAGAGAAACACACAAACAACTCAATACAATGGGGATGGATGGATGGACAAACGGACGGATGGACAGAAGGGCTGCACGATAAACTGAAATTAAGCCACATGCAATTTGGCAAAGGCTGCGTTTTTTTGTCCAGCTTGTCATGGCTCTGTGATAAGCGGTAAATGCTGCTCCATCTCAAATCCCTATGGGCATAATACTATTGCTGTAGCTGAATAATCAGAAGATTGAAATGCTTTGATTAAACATGACTTCTAAACACACAACTACAATATATGACAATATATGGTTTATTTGAGGTCTTCAAGCCTTCTCGGGTATTTTCATGATAATAAAGTATATTTATAATGCAAAGCTAATCAAGCTTTTAAATAATATGCCTTTAAATATGCCCTCTAGCCTTTAAATAATATGTTGTGTGCCTTATTCTGTGTAAGAAGCCACATCATCTCACAGAAGGATGTTTTAAAACACTCAACTGACGTTATGAAGTGAGTTTAGAGTAAAAACATGTGTTGTCTTTTGTTGGACACGAGTTTCATAAATGCTTCTCATGTTTGGAAAGATGTTTGACACGTGTTGCACGTTATAAGCGACTCAAACTTGCAGTGCTTTCAGACGGAGCAGCATTTACTAATGATCACAGAGCCGTGCTTCACTGACAAGCTGCGCATATATATATATAAAAAAAAAAATAATAATAATAATAATTGCAGGCTTTGCAATTTCATAAAAGCACTAAGCCAAATCGGTTTAAGTGCAATTTCATGTTAACTGCGATTTATCGTGCAGCCCTAATGGATGGATGGATGGATGGATGGACAGAGGGCTACATAAACAGATGAAGGGATGGATGGACAGATGGATGGATGGCTACATAAACAGATGAAGGGATGGATGGCTGAGATAGAAGAATGAATTGAGATGGAAGACTGGATGGACGGATAGACAGAATGATAGTCGGACCAACAAATACATGGACAACTGGATGGATGGACGGATGGATAAATTCTAACCTTATTATTTTGCTATAAATATTTTGCTAACATATTTTATATGCAAATGTGTAAGCACTTCAAATCTCTTTACCCAATTACAAACGCACCATAAACTGCATTGTGTGTTACTGTCAGTTACAGCAATATTGACAGACATTTTTAATTTTGGTTTGATTTTGCTGTACCAAAATCATACCGTATTGAGGTACGTACTGAACTGTACCGTTTGACCCCTAGTGGATGGATGTATGGACGGTTAGATGGAAGAATGGATGGCACATAACATGTGTTCTTACTGTGTAGTTTCTTAATGACGTGTTTGTCCAGTGTGCTCTCCTCCAGCAGAATGGTGGATCTCCTGAAGGTCTCGGCTGCGTATGGCAGCAGCAGGCATAGGTGCTTATGGAGCAGCACTACGCTGCTGTCATCCTACACAGATACAAACAACAAAACAATGTTCTTTAAACACTCATTATGCAGTCCGCCTCCAATTCTGTGTTCTGGAACAAGAATTAAGCATCTTTGACTAAACGGGCCCACACAACAGAATATTATTTCTTAAGGCTACAATCCGTAACCACTGCAACTGGCAGCCTGAGGGAGGCATCATATGGAGCAGGTTTTAACAGTAAATGTGTTGTTGTTGTACCTCAGCGCCTGTGTGGATGTAGCAGTGGGCCAGCAGGTGTCTGTGAAGGGCTGACAGCAGGTGGTGGAAGTGTGATGGAGCCTCCGTCTGTTTCTGGGACTGACTGAACCGCTGTTTATCACTGTTCTTCTCCAGTTCACCAAATGCACGCTCCTGTGCGTACAAACAACATTCAAAAGGGGAACTGAGTAATGGAAAGGAGAACATGTGTGTTTTGATTGCTAAAAGTTTCCTCAAAATATATTGAACATAAATTTTTCATGTATATCCCATGATACCTCAGTTGATGTCCATTTACTACACAGGAGTTATAGGAAGCCAGAGAGGATCAGAGAGGGGTTTAGATGAATGTAAATATAAATTATTATATTAACTTATTATTATAATACACAACTGCTGAAAAGTTTGGGATCAGTAAGATTTTTTATATATATAAATAAACTAATAATATTTCACAATATTACTGTTTTTACTGTATTTTTAGTCAAATAATAAATCTAACCTACCTCAAATTTTTGAACAGTAGTATATATTATAAATGATTATATTACATATATATTATCAATTACATTTTCCTATATTAATTATTATTTATATATAACGTTTAAAAAAATTCTAGATTAAAAAAGTGGTTTTCCAAAAGTAGTCAATTTTTTCTAATGTCGGGGACCAAATGCCAGGTATATGAATGTCAGTTTATCAAACGTCAGCTTTAAAAGCATATTTCCTTTCTGAAACCAGCAAAGGGAAAACTTAAAAAAATCATGACTTAAAAAAAAAAAAAAAAAAAACCTTGGAATCATTACTAAATCAAGGAGTCAATTTCCAAAATGTCTTTGGGAAAGAGGGAGTGACGCAAATGAATATGCTTGCTGCATTTTTAAATTCTTTAAATTAAATTTTAATTAAACCAAGGCTTGGAAATAGAAAGCATAATTTGTGTCTGTCAGTGTGGACAACTGTTGAACCACTGGACTGACCGTATAGAACCCAATGCTGAGCAACAAGGTCTTCAGGAGGACCTCAGCCAGGTGAAGGTGGTCTGGAGCTTCTGAACTTGAGCTAACACTTCCTGTGGGGCGATCAGGGGTGGGCGGCAGTGCCAGACCTGCACTCAACTCCCCAGGTGAGCTGTATCCCAGCAGGGATGCCACATGACTCTGTTCCTGCAGGCTGTTCAGCACCATATCCAGCTGTAGGCGCTGTAGAAGGGGAAACAGTAATATCACTGAATAATCAGCAAACAATTTTACATGATACCGTAACAACAACTAGAGCGCAAGGAATGAGAAACAGTTTTAACTTGAGTTTTGTTCATTTGAGAACTTTTCTCAGCAAATATGGATATGTGAGTAATTTCAAAGTTTGAATGAATTAACAGCCCAAACTTTAATAGTGTTTGTGTTGGAGTACCTGTCCTTTAGACAGGCTTTCCCAGCTCTCCGGGCCCTGAGGTAACAGCGAGTGCAGCAACTCCGTTCTCTCCCTGAGAGGAGGCAGCAACAGACACGCTCCGATGGACAGCGTGCTCATTACAGCCTAAACACACACACAACAGTTCATTTCCACGGTGAAGGGAATGACTCATAATACTGGCATTGTGACAAATGACTCAGTCAAAACAGTTACACTGTAGTCTTGAAGGTTGTGAAAAGTCGTGTCCCCTGCAAACTCCCTCGAAGAGAAAACAGAGCCAACAGATTCAATCATCTTAGTGTTTTTAACATGTGGGCAGAACTCCAGCAGCATATGCGAGCATTCTGATTGGCTGAAGTTGTTTACTGTTTTACTGTTGTGTAAGCCAAAAAGTAGATCTTGTAATGCTGCTGGAGTGTGTGTTGTAAAAAAATCTTGAACATAAATCTCTGTCTGTCTATCTTTTTAAACCACATATATGAATATATGTGGATTATAAATGTAAATATATGAAAATTGTGTATTACACAACAACATCTGTAAATGATACTGAGTTAGCAACAATAAACAACTCTTCATGGCAGACCTGTTGTATGGAGTCTGGTACATTAGAGTCAATGAGTCTGAAGAGCAGGTTCCTGAGGGGCCGACCTTGAGCACCCAGCACTGTGGCCCCTGTTCCTCCTGCGTGGGCGAGCGACAGGTGGATGGACAACAGTTTCATACACAACAACACAAACTGGTGATGTTCCCTGGGAAAGAAACCGAGAAGGAGAGAGTGAGAAGTTTAAAGATGAGAAGTCTAAAGTGACCTTTACCGAGTGCCAGGCCATATGTTGCTCTGACCCCATCCCTGTGGGTATGAAGATGGTAATGGGCTTGTGCCAGTTACCCCTGCGGCTGTGTGTGTGTGTGTGTCACATTCCTGTTACATGAGTGTCTTTCAGCAGCTGACGTTGACTCCGATAAACCAGATTTCTTGTTTGCCCATGCAAAACTCACCACAATGCTAAGGTGTGCTCGATGGTTGCTAAGGCATTGCTATGCAGTTGTTTGGTTGTTTTGGGAGGTTTCTATGTAGTGATCCAAAGTTTATAAATTTGCATAAAGTATGCAAAAACTTAGAAGCTAGAGTTGAAGGGTTTGAAAAGTATGAGCAGTGGTAACCATAATGCTCACTTTTGCTAGGGCTGCTAAAAAAATAAAGATGCCTAAAGCATATAAGGTAAAGTTATTCTGGGAGCTTCCACATAATGGGATCATCAAGACATTTGACACACTCTCTCTCTTTCTTTAGAGATACTGCTGCACAATTAAAAGTTCTGACCTCAAGGTCAACATACATCATTTACCATCTTGTGGACTCAGCAGGAAAATATCTGCGATATTATATAATCTGTATGACAGCTCTTATGTAATCTTAAAGCTTGAAGTTGTAGACTACTGACATCTGACATTGCAAACGTCCATGCATCAGATTGGCATGGTTTAAGCATCCATCCATCAATCCATATCAGAGTTCTTATTATAACTGAAATTAAAACTAAAACCATAAATAAAAAATGTTAACACTTTACAATAAAGTCTCATTTGTTAACATTAGTTAATGTATTAACTAACATGAACTAACAATGAACAATATATTTGTTACAGTGTTTATTAATATTTGTTAATGTAAGTTAATAAAAATCCAGCTGTTCATTGTTTGTTCATGTTAGTTCACAGTGCATTAATTAATGTTAACAAATACAACATTTGATTTTAATAATGTATTAGTAAATGTTGAAATTAACATTAAGATTAATAGATGCTTCAGAAGTGCAATTCATGTTAACTAAAGCTGTTAACTAATGTTAACTAATGAAACCTTATTGTAAAGTGTTACCAAAAAAAAAAAAAAAATACTAGAAATAAATTAAATGTTAACTGAATTATTAAAAAAGTCATTTAGTTTAACTTGATGTACCAAAAAATAAAAATGAAATAAAAAATAAATAAAATCTTTATAGACATATTTATAAAAAGAAGACATAAATACACTACAAAACTGAAGTGAAATTGAACTTAAATTAAATGAAAATGTAAAATCTAAACATTAAATCTAATATAAAATATTATATAAATACTATAATAGCATCTCAATGATCCATATATCAATATATAATCAGTCATTTTATAAAGTAGTATATTTTTTAATAATTTAAACACAAATGAAAATATTCAAAATATAAAACTAAAATAATTAATTAAAAAATGTTAAAATTATTTAAATAAATAAAAATAAACTAATTAATAAATGAAATAAATACATTTAAATTAATTAATTAATTAATTAAAATGTATTTATTAATGTCTGCTTTCTTTTTGTTGTGAATTTTCAAGCACGTGTGTTGCTTCCAAGTGTTTCTTGTCAAATGTCAGGAGTCTCACGGGCTGCCCACCACTGTGCAAAAAGACCCCCTGGATGGTAGCTGGTTCTAATTTCACACCATGCACCTCTCCACCAACCTATCTATCTACAAGATTTGTTGCATGATTTATGTTTCTACAACAGAAATAACGGACATTGCATGCCTCTATATAAATTATACTGTACATATTATTGTTTAATCATTAATGGTAAAATCACAATTCATAGGACATCATTTGTAAATCTATGTGTTTGGTGCTGGTCCAAGTGTGTTTATTTACCTCTTAGAGGGGAAAGGTGCAGGTGGTGTGTCTCCACTGATGGTATCGCAGTAACGCTCCAGGAAACTGCGCAGGTATGTAAACGTGCTCTCCTCGAGGTCCACACAAAACGGCCTGTGCCAAGCCACCAGCTGCCTGCCAGGCACATAATTCACATTCAGTCATGCCAGGAAAACAATGTTAAGTGAACATCTTTGAATAATGGAAAATGTTCTGCGATTGCTTTAATACATTAGTGGTGAAACTCACTCCAAATGGAGCGATAAGGGTTTTGATTTGCATGATGAATATGAAAATGTTGTCGTTTCCTGTAGACTCAAACTCATTTCAGGACAAACTGCTTTTGTTTTGGGTTTAGATAAGGAAGTGAGGGTTTTTTATTTCCACTATCCACAGGCAATGAGAGGCATAATAAATTAAATACTGTCAATCAAATCACTCATCATAACTAATGAAATATGTCTTTGTCTCTCTCTTTACCTGTCTGTGGGAACTGCGGTCCAGGCCAGGCTGTGGGAGGTGCCTGCAGTGATCTGCTGTATTGAAACCCCTTCTAGACCAATCACCTTCTTGGGTTTGGTGACTGGCGTCGAGGTGTGGCCCTGCCCACATTGGCCCATGGCATTGTTTCCCCAAGCAAACACTTCGTTTTCTGTAACAAAAAACAATAAAATTACATAAGCATTTTTATAAAGAAAAAAATTAATGTGGCATAAATCTGAGAATTTAATTTCAGTGAATAACAACTTAGATTTTGGTCTTTTCCTCACACAGGTATCATAGGGTTTCAAAAAATTGAACCTACCTTTGTCCATTTTGAGGCTTGAAAGCATTATTTGCCATTTATTGTATTTATATTGAAAAAAGTAACTAGTATGGCTCTTAAAAAAAAAAAAAAAAACTCTTTTTGTGTCCCACAATAGAAAGAAATCAAAGGATTGGAAAAACATGAATGTTGCAATTGAAATAAAATAAAATACAGATATTAGATTAAAAAGAATTTTTAAAAAAACTAAACAAAATGTAGAAAATGTAGCTTTTGCAACTAACTGAAATAAATAAGTTTAAACTGAAGTACTAAAATTAGCAAAAATTAAAAAAAAAAAATACACAAAAAATACACAAGCATATAAATAATTATAAAATAACACTGATCTACAATTAATTTCTACAAAATAAATTATTCATATGGAAGTATTTAAATGTAATTTAATTGAAATTAATTTTAAATACTGTTAACAACACATCAAACACTGTATACTTTAGAAAAATGCAAATTTTTGTATAATAATATTGCGGACAGCACAAGTTGCCACTAGTGGAGCAGAAATTACACATTTCATTTTTTTTTATCTTATTTAATACTATTTTCTCATGTACTCTTCCCATTTATGTTTAGTTATGTTATGTACCGTGAGACAGAGCGAGACAGTGGCTGTCTCCACAGGAAATGTCGATGACTTTAGTGATGCTGAGTTCCTCTATCAGTCGAGGTCTGAGTGAGGTGGTCTCAG
The DNA here is from genome assembly GCF_024489055.1 of Chanodichthys erythropterus. Taxonomy (NCBI): domain Eukaryota; kingdom Metazoa; phylum Chordata; class Actinopteri; order Cypriniformes; family Xenocyprididae; genus Chanodichthys; species Chanodichthys erythropterus. The sequence goes on along the minus strand of NC_090242.1, from coordinate 14,001,541 downwards.
ACGAGCCGCAGCCGAGACACGAGCCGCAGCCCCACGCAAACACCTGCATCGCACGCACAGGAGAACATAGAAACAGGAGAATTTATATGGGTGTATATAACGGTACATATTTACTTAGTTAAAGTCAGTGGGATAAATGAGAGGTTGTGTATACCTGGCCAGCAGATGTCAAAGCCAGTGACGACTGGCTCCCGGCACACACTTTCCTGATAATGAAGCCGTGCAGGGCTTCTATCACTTTAGGCCTGTACACACGGTTTGTGTCACCATGTCCAAGTTTACCTTTAACACAAACACAACGTTCACACACAGAATGCCTACATGGACAACAGTAATTTAAGGTGCATCAGATTCAGAGGTCGTGCCAGTACTTGTTTCAACAACTGGCTCTATATTTTGCCTTATAAAAACACTTTGCAATGGCTGCATTTCAAACATGTTTAGGCTTGTCTGTGGATATTATGTCTGATAGTGTTGCATTAAAGGATTTTTCTTGCTATACTTATGAAAAGTAAGTGTCACCATGTCCTGCTCACTCTGTAAGGCAGAAGTGAGCCCTTGTAAAGGATACAGAGCTTTACTGTCTCATACTGTATGTGTACAGCATGTGAGTATGTGGGTTTGATCCAGAATGTTACCTTGACAAGCAGCAAAACTGCTGTAAACTGTGTATAGCTGTTAAAATTGTTGTGGAAAATAAACTTGAGTCAAAAATTTCCTCTTTGTGTGCCATTCAAATCAAATTGTTCAATTTGTGTGAAAAAACATGAAAGACTATTCTCATATATATTCATTGGGTGATAGATAGATAGATAGATAGATAGATAGATAGATAGATAGATAGATAGATAGATAGATAGATAGATAGATAGATAGATAGATAGATAGATAGATAGATAGATAGATAGATAGATAGATAGATAGATAGATAGATAGATAGATAGATAGATAGATAGATAGATAGATAGATAGATAGATAGATAGATAGATAGATAGATAGATAGATAGATAGATAGATAGATAGATAGATAGATAGATAGATAGATAGATAGATAGATAGATAGATAGATAGATAGATAGATAGATATTGTGTTAAGCTAAAAATGTTACTTAACAATAATAATAATAATAATACATTTATTTATAACACACTATATATTTTAACAAAATTCCAATTACTTTGCCTGTAAAAACCCACCAAAAGGTGAAATTATTTGTAGAGCCTATAACCAATTAGGTAGAGAATATCAGTGTGAATATATGTAAACATAAAAATAAAATAAAATTACTTTGGTCAAAAAAATTAAAATAAAATTACTTCGGTCTTCATGAAGAATTGAAGATTTTCAATCACCAAATAGCAAATTTAATAACTCAGAGTTAGTACATGTTGAAAAAGTGCCCTTTGTGATGGGATTACTAAATTACTTTTGTTTGGTAATGTCTGTGAATACACTTCAGCGAGATGATGGAAAATGTTCATGGGAAATTAAATTATTACTGATTTTGGTGTAAAATGTGAACTACTTCTGTGAACTATTCAAATTAATATTGCAAATATGTATTTGCGTAATCATAAAACTAATCTTAAGACTTTTTATGCATCGCAAAATAAGGTGGAAATGAAATATTACCATTGTCCCCTCCACCAAAGGACCAGACGATTCGGCCATCTTGAGCCACAGCGATGGTGTGAGAGCTGCCACAGGCCACTTGCCCGACCCCACTGATGTCTTTAACCAGAGTGGGCACATTACGACTGTGACTGTCACTATGACCTACATGACAGACAGACAGAGTAAAAATAAGACAGAGACAGACAGGACTGACAACAGTCTGACTCAGTCTGAGGAATCAGACATCTTGTCGACTGCCTGACAAATTTCTCTGTGGATTAAAAAAAAAAAAAAAAAACTCTGTGCAGTGCATACTGTGCACAGCAGTCATTCAAACCGTAAAAACCACCTCACAGAAATCAATAGTGAATTGTATTTCACTGACAACACTACATCTGAGAACATATACTCAGGTCACAAGTGTGTGTATGTGTGTTTGGTGATGTTCAGGGTCTGTAAGAGGAGAGTGATGTACCAAGTCGACCAAAGTCGCCTTCCCCCCAGGTGTACAGCTCTCCGTCATTAGTCACTGCAGCACTGTGTCTGTATCCAGCAGACACACACACCACCACCTGCAATACACACACAGGAAACATGCACACTTTTACAAATGCAATGATAATAAAGTTGCTTACATTTTCTGAATATATGAAAATATTAGTGTTCAACTAAGGTGTTCTGGAATGCATAGGCATTTTTGTACAGTTTCAGGTCTAGGGTTTCTAGGATGCTGCTAATGGTAAGTGGTTACCAGAGTGTTCTGGGTGCTTGCGAGGTGGTTGTTAAAGAGTGTTCTGGGAGTTTCTTACTGACCCAAGTCAAAAGATCCCAGGCAAATACCCTCAATTACACACAATTAGAAAAAAAGCTACATTCTGCATGTAGAAAACACTATTTCCTCTCACCTTCCCTAAAAGCGGGCCCTGAATAATCTTGGGGTATTTCTGCGTGGCACTGTTCCCGTGGCCCAGTTTGCCGTAATCTCCGTCTCCCCAGCTGAACACCTCTCCCTCCGCCGTGACGGCCAACGTGTGTCCGTCTGATCCCTTGGAAGATGACACCTTCCTCATGGTGCGAGGCGGTTCCAGAACTAGCTTCTTGGGCATAGACTGGTTATTAGAGTCTCCCAGTCCCAGGCGGCCATAACTACCCTTCCCACAAGCCTTCACGGCACCATCAGCAGATACAGAGAATGTGCAGTACTGGCCCGCCTCAATCTGCAGGTGGAAAAAGAAGAGCGCCATTTAGAGCCGAGTGAATCGAATCAACTGTGATCGAGGACGTCTAAACTGTATTAGTGAAAGGGCACAGTTTATTAAGATGCAGCTGCTGTCTTCTAAATTGTATTTTCGCAGTAGTAATGAAAAGACATGTCTGTATTAAAAAGCAGAGACTGTTGGGCCTGGACGCTACTCCAGATTAGATAACCAAACTTTGCACAACACATAGATTTTGTTAGAGAGGAAACAAAGAAATTTAGATCGGTACAGTTTACTATTGTTTATAATATAGTCAATAACCAATACGAGCCTGGCTGCATTATAAACTATATACTGTAAAAAATAAATAAATAAATATAAACTAACACTTCTTGTTGCGTTTTAAAGTTGTAATTAAAAAGAAAAAAGCAATAAAATAAATAAATAAATATACAAAAACAGAAAAAGACAGTCACTGGCCATATATGATGCATTTCTTATCATGCAACTAATAATTTAATTTACACCATCTCACTTTTTTCTCTCATTCAGGAAAGTGGAACCAAAGTCCTCCGTTTCTATCTACTTGAACAGTTAAATCTTTCTCCAAAAAGTTTACCAAGCTAACATTTCAATAGCATTTCTCCCATCCATAAAATCTTATAGAGAGGACCACAAAACCAGTCATAAGGGTCAATTTTTTAAAATTGAGATTAATATACCATCTGAAAGCTGAATAAATATTGATGATTTCCATTGATGTATGGTTTGTTAGGACAGGACAATATTTGGCCGAGATATCATACAACTATTTGAATATCTGGAATCTGAGGGTGCAAAAAAATCTAAATACTGAGAAAATCGCCTTTAAAGTTGTCCAAATTAAGTTTTTAGCAATGCATATCCACTCACAAAAATACATTTTTGATATATTTACAATAGGAAATTTACAAAATATCTACATGGAACATGATCTTTACTCAATATCCTAATGATTTTTGGCATAAAAGAAAAATCGATACTTTTGACCCATACAATGTATTTGTTGGCTATTGTTACATACCTGTGCGACTTATGACTGGTTTTGTGGTCCAGGGTCACATATTAGTCTACAAATAACGTTTTCCAGTTGTCAATCTAATATAAATGAGCTTACAGCCCAGACAGTGCCTTTACCAAGAAAACAATTGGATCTTTTAATTAAAAGCTCTTTTGTACAGCTGTCAAATTGAGCATTGCGATCTGTCTCATTAAATTTTTCTTCGAGTGGTGTTTCTCCTGCTTCTCATACTGTCTATGTTGAAACTAATGTTAGCTTCATGATCGCTTCTAGTTATTTGGATTTTCAATACACTTGAGTAACATAAATCCACACACACCATTTGTGCATCGCTGAAGCCCTGAGCCAGTTTGGGCTGTAAAATCTTCTCCAGTGTACCCTCAGCGAGCTGATGGCTGCTGTTGCTGCCCCACACGTACACCATGACAGCATCATTCTCCGAGCCAGAGGAAGAGGAAGAGCCTGTGCTGCATGAGCACAAGCAGTTAGAGGCCAGGGTGCAGATCTACAACACACACACACACACACACACACACACACACACAGATAAAAGATTTATTTATGAGAATAAAGACTTATAAAGGCCAAAGTCTCTCTGACTTGGCACGAGATATCTTTAATAACACCCGATATTTCAGTCTGTGAATAAGGTAAGCAGTGTTGGAGGAAACGCATTACAAGTAACAAGTTACATGATCAGATTACTTTTTCAAGTAACTAGTAAAGTAATGCATTACTTTTAAATTTACAACAGAGAGTTACTTTTTCAAATTAGGGCTGGGCGATATATCGCATGCGATTGTCACGCGCATTTCTTCAGTAAAGCCGGTTCCCTGATTACCTCTAAATCGCCATCACCTGCTTTCAAACGCAGCAGAATTTAATAGACCGACCCGTAGTTCACTGACAAGCTACGCAATATCGTGTTCATTATTGAAGGCGATTCATCTGCGATAATGAACGCGATATGCATAGCTTGTCAGTGATCTACGGTTCTGTCTATTAAATGCCGCTCCATTTGAAAGCAGGTTATGGCGATTTAGCGGTAATCAGGGAACCGGCTTTACTGACGAAATGCGCGTGACAATCGCATGCGATATATCGCCCAGCCCTATTTCAAATAGTATTCATTTCACTTTTGGTGTGAAAGGGCATTTACATTTGTCAAAAATATACATTTTTTTGTTGTTAAAAAAATTAAACAAACAGCCCAACCCATATGAGAAAAAGTAACGCAAAATTAACATTATCTTCCATAAACAGTAACACAATTAGCTACTTTTTTAGGGAGTAACACAATAGTAATGCATTACTTTTAAAAGGAACTTTCCCCAAAACTGCTTATAGATTTATTTGCACAAACACACCTCTTCAAAAAGGCAAAGAGCAACATGCGAGAGGCTACAGAGTCCGTCTGCATCTTTCTTCAGCACCTGAGTGTTGACGGATTCACCACGAAAAGCCTGAAACAACAAACAATAAATTACACAATAATAGAAGTCTGTCATTTCACCGGAAGATCAAGTAGCATGTATTCATATTTCCAAATTTGCATTCAGATGGTCAATTAAAGGTGCAATGTGTAAATTTTAGCGGCATCTAGCGGTGAGGTTGCGAACTGCAATTAACGTCGCACACCCCTCGCACCCCTCTCTTTCAGAGAAGCTACGGTGGCCTTCCAACAAAGAAAGGTCTCTGCTTCTAATAAACCAGACGACTACTACTACTGCTACTTTGTGCGTATTCAATGAAGTGACGATGCAAGCTGCATTTAAAAACACTAACGATTTAGAAGAACAACAACACAGTGACTATACGCACTCTGTAGAGTGTTTGTCCGCTTAGGGCTGCTGTAGAAACATGCCGGCGCATAATGCCGACTTGACATGGAGGGGGGACCCGCGATGTATGAGATAGAAATGACTCATTCTAAGGTAATAAAAACATAACCGTTCATTATGTAAGGTCTTTATGCACCACTGAAAACATAGCTATGTATATTATATTGCATTTCTGTCTATAGAGTGCCCCAGGGATGACGCGTTTTTGTAGGCCAACCCGGAAGTTAGCAGCTCACGGGTTCCTTCGGTTGAAAGCCTATGCATTTTTCCCATAGACTTTTGGAAAATCACAGAAAATAAGCTCTGTGTTTAACAAAGGGTTATGACATTTACACGTTTTGTCCATCAAGATAATCTTTACAAGTGAACACAACATTTATAGATTTTGAAGCCTAAATAAAGTCTTCAGATATAAAAGGCTAACAGTAGGCTATAAACGGACTACAGCACACCATGGTCGCGGATCAACGTCGTCACCACCAAGCTTCCTCAAACTGTATTTAAAAAACAACTTTATTTACAAACATGCTCGCTGATTATGATATGCGCTGTGTATGAATACTTATCCACTTTTTCATGAGAAATGCTGTCCAAATGTCCCGTTTTTAATGATGACGTCTAAAGTCCCCACCAAAGGAAGTAGTCCCTTTTAGCAATTTGTTAGCAACCGCCGATTTTAAGACACAGTAAAAGTTTAAAAAAATCACAAGTAGGTTATAACTGGTGTGTTTTAAGTCATAAATAAAAACGTGAAAGTATTTAGAGGCTTTGTTAACCACAGACCTTATTTCAGGCGATTTAGCAAAAACCCATTCAAAAAACCCATAGACTTTACGGTGCTGGAACCGGAAGTCCAAAAATGCTAACTCGCTTCCGGGTTTTGCCTACAAAAATGCGTCATCCCTGAGGCACTCTATAGATCCTCCTAAATTTTACACATTGCACCTTTAAACAATTTGAATGCAAGATGAAGCCACATTAGCAACCCATGTTACTTTACAAAATATTGAGTGATAAAACAGCATGTAGAGTAGGGCTTGTGAGGTAAAAAAGTGGCCTAAAAGCTAAAGTTTGCTAAAATGCAACATCTAAACCACTGATTGGCTATTGGTTATCCAGTGGCCAAGCAACATATATCACATTACCATGAAAAGAAAATTGGTTCATTATATTTTGATTTAAGATTAAGAAGATACAGTAGTCTTAGTTTCCATACTGGCACCAATGTGCTTAACCAGCTAGCTTTTCAGATAACAAATTAACATTGTACTCTGCAGTAAGGGAATCTATAAACAAACGGTTGCTTCAATATGGGGAACAAGTTCTGCTGAACTTCAAGCACAAAAGCATTGAAGTAGACATATTTCAGATTGATTAAGACATGAATAAATTAGAGCACGGCACATGGCGGGTCTGGTGTGGCTCAGGCGGCTTTCAGAGCTGGGAAGACGGCCAAGAGCTCTCGGTCAAATGAAAGCCACAATCTTATTTAGAGCAAGGAAAAATGTTTGAGCCATTCCTGCCTTCCATGAGAGGAATATAGAATAATGGTACTCTATTGTGCTAATGTATTAGCAGTTACAATTAGCAACAACAATTTCCTTTAAGTGCAGAGAGAGGAATGAACAAATGGAGGGTGTTAGCTTAGCCTCAGCACTGTAACTCTATACTCTCTGTGTGTGCAAAAGAGGCACAGCTTTCTATATTAGTGCCCATTATCCATTAGCATTACTGTATACTACTTCACTCATGCTATTAGCATGACCGCTAGGTCAACCGCATGTTCTAGGAACACACCGTGTGCTGGCGCATCTGTTGTAGTGTTTGATGGATCAGCTCGTAGCCCACTCCAACTGTTTCAGAGGTGGTGGAAGAAGCAGAGGCAGCCAACGCCACCTCCACCCACTCCAGAAGGAAGCGCAAGGACCCTCTTTGTAAGGCTAGCGAGAGAAGGAGCTCCAGGGCTAGCCTGCGACCTGCCCGATCCGCCCCGGACCCGCTGACTGCAGTCTTCTTCAAGAAGTCTCCAACTTGTGCAAGACAGTCAAGCCCCACAGTTGGGATCTTGTTCTCATTGGCCAAGGAAAGAGGAGGCAGTGCGGCCAGGACTGAAGACGCAGTGGCCAGTACTTCATTGCACAAAGCGACATCTGGTGGGTTCTCAAGACGCCCCCGCTGCCAACTCTGCCTCAGTAGGGCGAAAAGGAGACTCAACCCAGTCCGGACACCCATTTCGATAAGAACGTCTGTGCCTGACTTTGAACGGGAACTGCCTGTTGGCCAAGGCTCAGACACTGACTCCAGAGTGCCCCCGTCTGCACTGGAGGATGAGGGCTGGGGAGGCAGTGGTGCTCGGAATCGGTCATGATACTTGCTATGGAGGGCGTAGAACACCCTCTGGAGGATCACCAGCCTGTGGTGCAGGGATAGGGCAAAGGGGGTCCTTGCCAGCATGCGGTGGGCCAGGCATCGTTGACTGTGTAGCAGCGCGGACAGATATTCCTCCTTCTCCTCCTCAGCACTGGATTCGTACTGGAAGTCAGGCAAGCGGGGACCCATTAGGTCCTGCACCGGCTGGGCCAAGCCTACAACCTCCTTGTTGTAGAGCAGTTTTGCATAGAGAGCAGCTGCTCCGTGCCGTGTGGCTGTCTGAACGCTGTCCTCCGCTGCCCAGGAGCTGTTCAGGTGCTCCTGCCACTTGAGCATCACGTGGGTCTGTGAAGGCACCATCACTGTGCATTATTCACACACAAGAGGCACATAGCTGCAAGAAAGAAAGAAAGAACAAACATAAGATACTGTTCTAGATGTATCTAGAGTTTCAATATGAGTCCAATACTTTCAAACAAATCAGAAAGTTGCCCCCATAAAATGAGGCATGGCCATTGTACTCCTGAACAAGACTCTTGTGTGGTCACATTTAATATTTCTTGGTGAAATCCAATTATTTTCAAAAGGAATATGCATGATCAGTTTTGCATGTTTCGCGGATTGTCCAACAGAAACCTGCCTAGTTTGAAAGTGACTTACGTGTGAGCGCCGCTTCATGCATCATAACACTGTTGACAATAGACATTGGACCTTTTTTCCTGGAAAACTTTGTTGTGCTGCTAATGTGACAACACCTTTAACCCCAGGTTGCTTCAGCAAGACTGATGTTGTTCTAAGTTCATGATACTCTAAGGCAAATGGCAGTAAAAGATGTCAAGGTCAATCAAGGTCACTTTCCTGAAGCACGGTTTGATTGAACATAAGGAACATAATTGACATAAGCACAGCTTACTTGCTGCTGCAAATGACAATGATGGTCATGCATTATAGATTAATAAGCGATTAATCACTGACCCAACCCCCTCCCCCTCCACCCCCCACATATTTGTGACACATTAATCAGAAGGTTTAGACTTCACCCTAATCTAGTTATTATGTGTAAAACTGATTACAGACTCCAGCGGCTGTAACTAGCCTACAAATAATTTAATGAGAGGTGATGTTAAGATGAAAACAGCCTCAAAGCACCAGAGTTTCTCCTCTCTGGGTCTTTTTCCAACCTGAGAGAATGTTAGCATTCATCTGAAGATGTAACAATGAATATATCCCTTTGAGAGCTGTGATGTTTAAAAAAAAAAACTCAATTTGAGAATGTGATGTATTAGTTCAAACTATACGTGTATACTCCAACGATGGAGACATTTTTATTATTCCAGCACTCACTTTTTATTGCCGTCCTTTTAATTTTACACGTCAGGAATGTATGGAAGCTTGCGACTTTTTATCTATTCTGATTTTTTTCCCCTCAGAATTGCATGAGATACAGTCAGAACTGCAAGTTATGAAGTCAGAATTGTGAGATATAAACTTACAATTGCATGTTATAATGTCCAGTTGTCAGGGAAAAAAGACTGGACGTTTTTTCTCAGTTACCTGTTTAGACTGTATCTCAGAATTATGACTTTATAACTTGCAATTGCATGTTAAAAAGTCAGAATTGCAAGATATAAACAATTCTGAGAAAAAAAAAGTCAGAACTGTGGGTTTATATCACACAATTCAGGCTTTATAAGACGCAATTGCGAGTTTATACCCAGCAATTCTGACTTTATAACTCGCAATTGTGAGTTTATATCTTGCAAATCTGAGAAAAAGTCAGAATTGTGAGATGAAAAGTCACAATTACCTTTTTAATTTTTTTAATTAGTGGCGGAAACAAGCTTCCACAGGAATGTACACAAAGTACAAACCAATCACATTGTAACCTATAATGTGAGCATATAAATGCAACCTTGTGAGACTTTTCAAAAACATAAAAAAAAAAAAATCTTACTGACCCAAAACTATCATTATCTTTTACTTACCACACACTATATTAACTTGCACAACTTTTCCAGTGCTGTGTAGAGGGATTACTTGCATTTTAGAGAATAAAAAGAGGAAATAAGGAAACTCCGGTGGTTAGGATGAGAGACGTACTCATGATAATTTATTTCTGTTATGGAAAACATATGACTAGCTAACATATGAATATGAAACCTTACTTGATTATTTTTGGAAATCAGTAGCTGTTCAATCAGTAATGACTGACATGATTAATCCAACACTTGGACAGCAGTATGACTCAGATCTAAAATGGAAATCCAGGTCAAAAAACTTGAATGACACCATCAGCCTGTGAATTGAGCAACCTGGACACCTGCCTCCATCTTTGCTTAAAAACTCTCACAACAGTGAACCCAGTGGCCTTTAATCACTTTGAGCAAGTTACCACCACCCCCAGCTGGTTAGTGTCCATGAGCAACATGACCCAGCACTTCCACGTCTGCCCAGTCTTACACCCCAGAATGTATTACACCCGGCAACCTCTACGGTTTCACTATGTATAAAAATAAAAAGGATGCTTCTCAAAGCTGCTTCACAGTTATGTGGGAGGCGCTGTGGGACCAAGTGTCACATTCCCCAGGAACTCTGACTAATCCTACAAAAACCATGACAACAACAAGTCCTTAACGTGGCGGACTACGAAAAGAGATGCTGAGCTTATCTCTGAGGTGTTTCCACTTCACAACAGACATATTGGTGTGAGTACAATGCTATGGGTGTTAATATAGACAATCTTAGGTTACAAGTTACTATTAATAATGAGAAAGAGGTAGTTATGCACCCAAATAGTAATTTTAGATCATGTTTAAAAATAGAAGCAGAGAACATGCAGTTTAAAGGCAGTGTTGATCTGATAGCTCATGGGTGTCCTTTCCGAATTAAACTAGAGGACAAAATAGCTGTTGGGTCATTCCGTCTAAGAAGTTCAGATTCATGTTCAAATGTCTAAATGTGTTGGACATATAGTATAATTAAATAGCCTTTTTTTTTTAAATATGAAAATGATATTGGTTAGTTTTCTTACACTACCGTTCAAAAGGTTGGTGGTAAGATTTTTTTTAATGTTTTTGAAAGAAGTCTCTTATGCTCACCAAGTCTGCATTTACTTGATGAAAATTACAGTAAAAACAGTAATAATGTGATATATTATTAAAATTTAAAATAACAGTTTTCTATCTTCTTATATTTTAAAATGTACTTTATTCCTGTGATCAAAGCTGAATTTTCAGCATCATTACTCCAGTCTTCAGTGACACATGATCCTTCAGAAATCAATCTAATATGCTGATTTGTCGCTCATTTCTTATTATTCTAAATGTTGAAAACAGTTGTGCGGCTTAATATTGATTGGGAAATGTAATACATTATGTTCAGGAATCATTGATAAAAGTTCAAAAGAACAGCATATTGGAAATAGAAATCTTTCTGACCCCAAACTTTTGTATTAGCAATCTTTTAGAATTACTTTGGTTTGAGAAAAATAAAAATAACGTTTGACTAGATTAAGCATTTCTTTTCTTGGGAATAGTGTTTTAATTGACAATTAATCTACAGTTTTTTTTTGTGTGTCCTCAATAATCACTGTCCATCCTGTTAGTCTTTTGTAAAATCACTTTAACTAAAAGCCAGTTCCTTAATAACATTATCTTCCAGGAAGTGACATCATTTTGGTGGGAAAACAACAGCACAACAATCAGTACACACCAGCAATGGATTTTATGATTTTTATGTGTTGTTACTTTTTTGTGTAACTTTAACAAATTCAATCCTGATTGATACAATTAGAGAAATCATTATGATATTATTAACAAAACTGATTAAAAATATCCACATTAACTATTAAAAATATCTTAATTAAATATTAACATTGACACCCTCGTGCAAGCATCCTGTTCATTTTCTTTGTCTTTGTGTAAAAATCACATCTGACCAAAGCCTAATTATGAAAGTCAGTGACACCTTTTTATGTAAATACGCTCTTAAATTATTCGTTAATAATTTAATAAACACAAGAATATTCTTTTTTTTAAGTTACATGTTCAAAAGAATGCTGCATAACAAGAATGACCCAGTAAAATGTGTATAATAAAAAATATCAATCTGGTGTCTTGTTTGTCTGGTATAATTCATGACATGTTTTCAAGTATTTCATGGAATCTCAGATACATGTGTTAGAAATAAGCCCACAGTCAAGTGATTTAAACTCACAAAGGATGTTAACCGAAATAAAAACAGACAGCGCATGGAACCACAGGGTCAATCCCAGCCACAGAGGTGAAGGACTGAGCTTGAATCAGCCAGACAAACATAAAGATCCCCAGCCAAGTATTTCCACTGCCAAGTGCCTATCACTGTTGACCTTCTGTTGAAGTGAGACTGAAGTGTATTCAATTCAGCAAGTCAGAATGGTCTGGGGGGCTGATAGTCTGAACACCTGACTAATCCAGGGCAACTGCGACAACTAAAACTTCCGTCCAGTGTGATCACATTTCATACAGAGGCCATCAATATATAGAACATGAAAAGAAGATGGTATACGCACAAACAACTGTGGTGTTAAACTAAAAAGCTGAGCTTTGGAATTTGTGTTGAGAGCCACATGTCTCCTGAACACCAGGGCCATAGCTACTATAGACATTAAGGGGGACAAGTCCACCCCAATATTTAGAAATGGCCAAATCATCCCCCCCAATATTTGAAATTTTTGCTCTGCTCTGCTGCACTCCATTATGCAGCGCTCTGTTTGTTGTTAGAATGACAAAAAGGTTTAAAAGTTACATTTTAGTCTGGTCTGCCTCAGCAGTCTAACAGTGCTCGTCAATGTCAAAATGATTGAGATGGCCAATCAAATCAAAGTAGGCAGGGTTTACTGAAGCGTCAGTTTAACGTTTATTTGTAAGACGTAAATAGCTAAACATTTAAAGTTGCAGTGTGTAAATCAGCTGAGACAGCAGAGAGTAGCTAGTCAATCAAAACGCTTTGTAGAGCAGTTTGTCCGTTTAGGGCTAGAACACTATTTCACAAGATGTAATATAAGTCTAAGGTGTCCCCAGAATGTGTCTGTGAAGTTTCAGCTCAAAATAACCCACAGATAATTTATTATAGCTAGGGCTGGGGGATATATCGCATGCAATTGTCACGCGCATTTCGTCAGTAAAGCCGGTTCCCTTATTACCGCTAAATCGCCATCACCTGCTTTCAAATGGAGCGGCATTTAATAGACAGAGCCATAGTTCACTGATAAGCCACGCAATCTCGCGTTCATTATCGAATTCGATATCTGCGATAATGAACGCGATATTGCGTGGCTTATCAGTGAACTACGGTTCTGTCTATTAAATGGCGCTCCATTTAAAAGCAGGTGATGGCGATTTAGCGGCAATCAGGGAACCGGCTTTACTGACGAAATGCGCGTGACAACTGCATGCAATGTATCCCCCAGCCCTAATTATAGCATGTTTTAACTGCCTATTTTGGGGTGTAATTAAAAATGCACCGATTCAGTGCGTGTACAATTTTTAAATGCTTTAAATGCTCGTGCTCCCCGCCCCCAAGCTCGCAAGAGTCGCAACTCTATAATACATTACATAAACAGAATAAGTTTACACAGTTAATATAACTCTCAAAATGGATCTTTACAAAGTGTTTGTGATGCAGCATATCAGATCATGTGAGTATAGTATTTATTTGGATGTTTACATTTGATTCTGAATGAGTTTGTTAGTGCTCCGTGGCTAAAGCTAACATTACACACTGTTGGAGAGATTTATAAAGAATTATACAGACTGCAAGCGTTTAAAAATGAAAATAACGACATGGCTCTTGTCTCCGTGAATACAGCAAGAAGCGATGGTAACTTTAACCACATTTAACAGTACATTAGCAACATGCTAACGAAACATTTAGAAAGACAACAGTTATTATCGATCCATCTGCCATTTTCGCTATTGTCCTTGCTTGCTTCACAATACCTGCAGATCTTCTGATGATTCGGCTGTGCAGCTTGCCTTGAACATGGGCTGGTATATGCAAAAGTTAGGACCTTACATATTAATTAATCCCGAATGTTGTGTCACAGTCAGTGTTATGTTGCGATTCACCTGTTTTTCCGTGGTGTTTTTCACGCACAAGATTTACATATGAAGGAGGAAGCAATGGTGTTTGACACTCACGGTATGTAATTTCCATGTACAGAACTCTTATCATTCAACTATGCCAAGGTAAATTCAATTTTAAATTCTAGGGCACCTTTAACATGTAGAACGGGGTATGTAGATATACATAGATCCTCCTAAAATGTGCACATCGCACCTTTAATACATCAACTGTTTTGCGAAAGAAATGATAAACGACCGACAGTGACATAAAACTACTGGACTTTATTCCCAAATAAGGCCGTTTTGAATTGAAAACGTGATTCATGTAATTCCTAACAGAGAGTTAAGAAACGTTTTAGGTTTTCAAAATATAAGGTATACAAATAAATGTACATGTGCATATTTTAATGTATATATTAATTGTAAATAGTTCAAAATGATTTATTATTTCCCATATAGAATTAGACCTAGAATTTCATTCACTGCTCCGTTTCTTTATACTTTATAAAAAATATCTGAGGTGCCTGGCTCAAGTTATGAGATCTGGACTGACTTGTTTGCAGAAGTAAACAATAAAGATGTTTATTATGACATGCATTACGGTGAAGTGCTCCTCTCAGAGAACTGAGAAACTAATTAATTATTAGCCTATTAATTAGAATTATTATTTTATTAAAACTAGAATGATTATTATTTTAGCCAAAGTGACGGTCAGTACATGGGCACAGTAACCCTGGAGTAACCTGATGTTAAAGTTCTGCCATCATTTACGAATTTCTTTCATGAATTTCTTTCTTCTGTGAAAAGAAAACTAATATATTTTGCATAAAATAAATACATTGAAAGTAAATGGGGACTGGAGCCATCAAGCTTCAAAAATGTCAAATAAAGCACCATAAACACATCCATAAGACTTGTGCATTATATTCCAGGATTTCTGCAACCATCTGATCGTTTGGTCTGGGAACAGATTAAAATTATTCAAGTTATTTACTACAAATTTCCATTCTGGCTCCAGAATATATTTTGCATTTGCATACATTTAAATTAACTGACTTAACAAATGACATGCAAGAACCAGTTATTTTTTAATTCAAACCTGGCTCAAGTTGGAGTCATATGAATTAATTCTATGATATTTTTATCATGTGCACTCACTGTCAATGTATGGAAAAGATCAGTGTTGACATTCTGCAAAATATTTTTACTTACAGTCCACAAATGAAAGAAAAACATAAGGGTTAGGGTGAGTAAATGATGACAGTATTTTCATTTTGGGGTGAACTGTCCCTTTAAATGCATTGCTCGAAGGAACAATGGTGATAGTTCACGGGTCACCTGCTCTCTGCCATAAAGACCAACTTGGACCAGCATAAATTTCTATGGTTTGGTGCTTGTCTAGCTGGTGGACCAGTATAACCAAATTGTTAAGCAAAAAAAAAAATCCTGGTCAACCAGTAATGAGGCTGGTTAACCAAAGGAGGCTTGCTTTGTTCAGCTAGTCAAAACCCATGTACAGACACCAGCATTCAGGCATTCTAAAGCAACACATCTCAGTCTATTGCAACAGTGGTTTGAACCTACAATCTATAACCCCAACACCACATCACTGCTATTTCTTAAGAATGGTGGACCAGAATGCATCAGATATGGTCTGTGAAACAATCCACTATGCATCAAAACCCTTATCTTTAATACAATACACACATTATGGAAAACGTGATCACAATCAGATCAGTTACCACAGCAACATGCATGAACTGTCACTTGGACAAGACTTATTGTTGCATCAGCTGGGACTCAAAGCAACAACAGTGATAGATACAAAAATAGCTGACTATGACGAGCTCAACTGTTTAAAGAGCTAAACCATATCAATTACAGATACGACAACCCATTATCACATGCTGTCGAATAAAATATATAAAAGACAGTGTAAATAACGCTTACCAAACGATCCGATGTTCTCTCTTCCTTATGTCATTCACGCCCAGCAGTCAACCCACTGCCCCCTGCAAGGCTCTTTAAACCTGCTGTCTACCAGAAAGGACGTGAATGCAACGCTTTATTATGAACCATATCCTGTATATACTTTTACAAATAAACACTTTTGAATTAAATATAACTAAACGCCACCCGGCAAAGAGGAGTTACGCAATGCGAGGACGAAATGCCGGTTAATCTCGCGCTGAGGGTGTTTATAGTAGGGTAGGTTGCCGCTCCGCAAGCTGTTGCCATGAAAAATAGCGGCGTTCGTTTTCGGGAATGCGCGTACAGCGCTGGATTTTACGCATACGGCGTAGTGTCGTGACGTCATGACGTTTACATCGTAAGGGTCCGTTATGTTTAGCTTTTGTTTTTGCGATATTATTTTCCATTAATGTGTCAGAGTTATTATCGTTATGTAAAACTATTATTACGTTTTGTTTATTGAAATAGCGCTGAAATAAAATATAAATATTAGATGAAAAACAAACTTGTTTCAGTAATTGTCGTTTAGTTAAAATGGAAATCAAATTTAAATAATAATAATAAAACTTGACACTGAAATAAAAAGAAATTAATAAAATAGTAATATTTTAAAAATATTTATAACAATAATGGCTGATAACAAAACTGAAAGTATAGAAAGCTAATTCAACATTTTAATAAAAAATACAATAATAGGCTATATAAATAACACTAAAATAACACTGTACTTTATTTAATATCGTGCTCATTTTTTTTTTCTTTTATTGGTAGTATTCTATCATTAAACTATTAAAATAATTGAAGTTAAATTTATTTTAAATTACAAAAACTACGCTGGTTTGAAAGCAGAACAGGATCTCTCCTCTTTCAAGGCAAGTTTGAACCACTTGAACAACTATGAATGTGAGATCAAGCTGCAGCCCACAATTCAGACTCTCCAGGCTGTTAAGATGAGGAAAGTGACGTGAAGGGAACAAAGTACTTTTTCCATACTTTCCAATTTTACATCAATAGCAGCCTTTCACCCGTTTCACTTAAAATGGGCCTCGCAACAGAAGGGGCATCCGCTTGCGCTCGAAAAGGAGCACCGTCCTGTGCCATCATGAAACGCACACACACCAGAGGAAGAAATTAACAGGGGCTTAGGGCTAAAATGTCACCAAAATTGATAAAAGAGAAAAAAAAAAAAGAAAAAGAAATAGTGCCAAAAAAATGTCTTCATATAAGTTATTGTTGTTAATATTTATAAGCAATAACACAAGAGTAAAAGTCCTTTTTTCCTGAATATCAGCACGTTTATAAATGCGATAGTGATTTTATTCAACAATTCAATAAACAATAAGTTTATTAAAGGTAAGTAAATAGGCTCTAGGTGACTTACATTTTAGACACAATATTGTCAATACTGTTTTTCTCTATTTTGCCAACAAAAATAGTTCCAAATAGTAAAGCCATTGCGCGTCTCCAAGTAGCATAATTTCAGTTTTGCTACCGAATGAATCAGAATTTTTGAACAAATAATTTTAATGAACGCCAACTCAGTAACTTCTGCTTTGTCCCTGAATTAATCAGCCTTTTTGAACAAATCGTTTGCCTGAATGATTCAGTGACTAACTCTTTAAGACAATGATTTGCTGCCACCTCCTGGCGGATATAGCATCATTTTATTTTAGCTGAGGGAAAGAGATAGGGACGAATGCTGTTTTTGTTTTCAGTCATGATTGTTACAATCAGTGCTGAGGGTAACGCTTTACAAGTTACCTGAGTTACGTAATCAGATTACTTTTTCAAGTAACTAGTAAAGTAATGCATTACTTTTTCAATTTACAACAAAATATCTTAGTTACTTTTTCACAGTTATTGACTGACAGCTCTCCTGTCCCCATGCTGAGAGAAATAAAGTGCAGAGGTGTTGTGTGCGCTGTGAAAACATTATTGTAGTTCTAAATGTGAACATACATTTACTCGTCTCACTTGCACGAAAACATGCAGTATTCCTCAAAATGAATAAAAACAGTGAAATGCAATTTCAGAATTTTACGCAAACCTGTAATAATTAACTATATTAAATAACACAAATATACTTTATTTAAACTCACTTTATTAACCTCTGTCTTTGCTGCTGACCTTCAATTATCTAATTCAACCTTACTAATAAGAAAAAATGACTTACGATTATTTATGTTTAGAAATAAGAGTACTGAATTTCCTTCTCCTGTATCCTGTTCTTCTTTAATCCAGAATGGCAGCACAGCTGAAAGGTTTGTTTGAGCTGCGCCCTCTACTGTACAGGCTTAAATAAGCATTTCCTTCAGCCTATGGCTTATTCATTTCACTTTTGTTGTGAAAGGGCCTTAACCTACGGTGGCTCAGTAGTGCACAACACAACAGAATTAAAAAAGAAAACATAAGTGCACAACACAACGGAATAAAGCCACAACACAACAAAATAAAGTCACAACACAACGGAATAAAGCCACAACACAACGAAATAAAGTCACAACACAACGAAATAAAGCCACTACACAACGAAATCAAGCCACAACACAACGGAATAAAGCCACAACACAACGAAATCAAGCCACAACACAACGGAATAAAGCCACAACACAACGAAATAAAGCCACAACACAACGGAATAAAGCCACAACACAACAAAATAAAGTCACAAAACAACGGAATAAAGCCACAACACAACGAAATCAAGCCACTACACAACGGAATAAAGCCACAACACAACGGAATAAAGCCACTACACAACGGAATAAAGCCACAACACAACGGAATCAAGCCACAACACAACAGAATAAAGCCACAACACAACAAAATAAAGTCACAAAACAACGGAATAAAGCCACAACACAACGAAATCAAGCCACAACACAACGGAATAAAGCCACAACACAACGAAATAAAGTCACAACACAACGAAATCAAGCCACAACACAACGGAATAAAGCCACAACACAACGAAATAAAGTCACAACACAACGAAATAAAGCCACAACACAACGGAATAAAGCCACAACACAACGAAATAAAGCCACAACACAACGGAATAAAGCCACAACACAACGGAATAAAGCCACAACACAACGAAATCAAGCCACAACACAATGGAATAAAGCCACAACACAACGAAATAAAGTCACAACACAACGAAATAAAGCCACAACACAACGGAAATGCTCCCGACCACTAGGGGGCTCTCAGAGCTCGGTAAAGTTAGTTTTCCTTCCCACTGTTCGGCAGTGATATCAATACCACCACGATTAGTTTTAACAGTATATATGTAACCACCGTATATAGACATAAAATATTAATTCAAAATCACCTGCGTGCACAATAGCTTCATATTTATACCTGTGAAAGATTTGACGCGCTACCACGGCGAATGATGAAGGGAACATCTGCCAATTCCACCAAGTGGTTAAAACGTATAATTTGTATTCATTAAAATTACTTTTAACATTTAAAAACAGACATGTTCAAATTACAAAGCTTGTCAGTCTTACCAACATGAACTAGCAAGCTTTGGAATTTGAACAAGTCTGTTTTTAAATGTATAAAAGTCATTGTAATGAATACAAATTATACGTTTTAACCACTTGGTGGAATTGGCAGACGTTCCCTTCATCATGCGCCGTGGTATCGCGTCACAAGTATGAAGCTATTGTGCACGTAGTAGATTTTTAATTAAAATTTAATGTCGATATACATTTGTGACTTTTGTATTGTGGCTTTATTTCGTTGTGTTGTGAACTTATGTTTGCTTTTTTAATTTCGTTGTGTTGTGCACTACTGGGCTACCTTACTTAACATTTGCCAAAAATAGAGTTAAATAAAATAATTTTTGTTATTATTAAAAAAAACAAACAAACAGCCCAGCCCAGGTGAGAAAAAGTAATGTAATGCATTACTTTTCATGAAAAGTAACTAAGTAACGCAATTAGTTACTTTTTTAAGGGAGTAACGCAATATTGTAATGCATTACTTTTAAAAGTAACTTTCCGACTGTTCCTGTGAAAGGGGCTTCCAAATTGCAACGGCTGCCTTCTGGTCACATTAATATTGCTTAACTGCAAACAAAAGCACACTGAAACCATAGCATTTTTCCAAAAAGAGTTTTTATTACAATTTGAAACAAATCAAAGTCTTCTCTCTCGTCTTAACTCTGAAACGATGGAGGACAGTGAAGTCACTTTCTTCTTCAACCTTCTAATCCTTGCGCTCTGCAGTTTCAGATGTTTCCTGTAGGCTGCAAGCTTGCCCTTGGCCAAGTTTAAATTGTTTGTCAGCGTCTCTGGCGATTTGGCCATGTAAGTGTGATCCAATGGATGACAAACTGTGTCTGATGCCACAGAAGGATGGCTGGGTAAATGGCTATATGAAATGTTACAAAGTCCACCAGGATGAATCTCTGATGCCCCATTGCTTTCATCCACAATAACCCTCACAATCTCCTCCACAGCTTCAGCGTCTCTCAGTACAACATCTCCACTCCTCTGCCTTCGCTTGATGTGTTGTGACCGCTTCTGTAGGTGGTCAGGGAAGGC
The DNA here is from genome assembly GCF_024489055.1 of Chanodichthys erythropterus. NCBI lineage: Eukaryota > Metazoa > Chordata > Actinopteri > Cypriniformes > Xenocyprididae > Chanodichthys > Chanodichthys erythropterus. Next base: position 13,980,824 of record NC_090242.1, on the reverse strand, counting down.
AAAGATGGTGGGAACAGCAGCTGTAGTAAGGCGCACTTGGCCTTTATTGTTTGTAAAGAGACAGTTATCTTCAAAGTGGAGAGAACATAGGCGAGAAGAGGGAGTTGGCTTCCACTTGTCCCGTCTGATGTTCACCAGCCACTGCTGCAGCCTGCTGGTATCACCTAAAGGGAAACTGAATGAGATATAAGGATAAGTAGACAAATGGAAAAAGACATTCAAGACAGTATATGTATATAGTATGGAGCAATCGATTCACTTCAAGATTCAAAGAATCGATTCAAAAGAAGCATTGCTCACAACTGTTGAAAATGTGATTAAATATGAGATGTACTGCTGGGGGGAAAAGATGTCATTCTGTTTCTGTTTATCGGAGTACTTTACTATTACTAGTATTATTATTATTAAATAATGTCAGAGAGAAATCATAAAGAAAAGTCAAATCATTCATAGTAAATCTAACTTACCGAAAAAATTGTACACTAGATCCTTGTGAGTGGCGATTTGTACAATTTATAGCTGCGCACGACATCACATAAAGCTTCAAGTTCAAGGCAAAGACCAAACATCTAAAACTATAGAAATTTAAGTGAGTTGTGTCTGTGTTTACAACCAATGCATGCACAAGAAAGCAATACTTGTTCTGGCGTTTGACAAGCCAATGCTGCATTTCCGCCCACTACTGGACTGGAGTGTGGAGTGGTTGAATGTGGTTGAAAGCAAAAGCACTATAAGTATCATAAAAGGCATCCATACGACTGCACTCTATTACAAGTATGATGGCACAAAATGATTTTGCTTGGGAAACACACTGAAGTTTAGTTTTATTTCTTAAATCACCCAGTTTAAGCCTTCCCTCTACCTACCACAGATCTCCTGCCATTATTTTATGCAACAGCGACATCTAGTGATAGATTGCCTGCATTGCAGCGCCCCTGAGCGTATGAGGCTCTTGTGTTCCTTTCCAATATATTTATGAAGACAAAATCGGACAACGATTGCAGAAAAGAGAAGTCAGAGTTTGACTTTCAAGATAGGTATAAAAGTCTCATTAATATTCAGCGGGAAGCTTATTTTTGAGCTTAGATCTGCAAGATGTCTGTTATAGATCACTTAATCTGGAAAGCATCTGCTGTTGACAAACATCTGATGGACATCTTTAAGATGTCAGTTTTATGTACATTCTAAATTATAAACATCTTAAAGACATTTTCTATACGTTTATTTAACATCTGACAGAAAACAAAAATAGTGTTAAATAGGCGTTTAGAAAATGTCTTTAAGATGTTTATGATTTAGAATGAACGTAAAACTGACATTTTAAAGACATCCATCAGATGTTTGTCAACAGCAGATGCTTTCCATTGTTGCAGATGAGCAAACGCTCTAACAAATACATCTTCCAGATGTAAACACACACATCAATAGATGTCTCCGAGATGTAGGTTATGTGTGCTATCAAAACGTAATAAAATCAGATTATTTCAAGACAACATTTCTATCAAGTCAATGTTTTAATAAATGTATTTTCCTAACAAATTTAGGAAAATTTGGGTTGTAAAAATGTCAAATTTCTGAAAGCATCATAAATGATCTTTTGATGTTCTCTACAAGAAAAAATAGCAGAAAAATTAAAAAATAACCAGATTATTTTATGGGAAAAAAAGTTAGCTAAAATGGGTCACTTTATGAAATGACTTTCCAAAAATATTTAGATGGCCCCCTATTGTTCAGATAATACTGAAAGAATACAAATTGAAGCTTGAACATATTTTATTTATATTGAATTAATCCATATAGGACAATCTCCACAAAGACACTCTTCATGTCATTCTATGATATAAATATAAATAAAAATAATAATTATAATAGGCTACACTGCTTGACTTACAATGGTTGTCTTGCTATAGACTCACATAATAGCCTATTTAATTTTATCAAATAATTATTAATTTATTAATTTGACTAGCATTAAATATTTCTAGCGTTTATATATATATATATATATATATATTATATATATATATATATAATTAAAAGTATTTAATATAAAATTAATACAATTTAATATACAATTAATATATATTAAACTTTTTAAAAACTTTTTCTTCATAAACTTTTTTTTTTTTTACTTAGTAAAAAAAAACTATAATACATCTCATGTAAATTGAGATGATGAACTTAAACCCTCCAACCCAAAACATCTTGTCATGCACGTTCACGCGGAGCCGCGGGGGTCACAGAGGTCATCTTTAAAAACCTTCAAACAAACAACTCCAGACTTCAGTGATGACATCAATTCCTGGATGGCAGCACAGCTCTAATTCCACTTCCACGCCGGATTTCTAAAACAGGGAAGGGGGGGAGGCTGGCAAATAGACAACAACACCGGATTGAGGAAATTGACGAGGGCATACTATGTGCAAAACAAACTTGTTTAAAGCTGACAGCCATGCAGTCCGAGCTGTTTAATTCACTATCACATCTAAGAGGACAGCTCCTCCCTAGTGCACTAGACCCGAGCACAGCATCCAGCGTGGTGTTCGCCATCACTTCAAGTCATGCATTTCTACGCGATCCCCGTGTTCTTGTTGATGGTGTTTGGAGCTGCTGACGCGTGGGGTCCCGGTGGTAAATATGCCGTGAACTGCCCGGACAAATGCAACCCCGCGCAGTGCGGCTCGACGCAGCGCTGCAGGCGCACGGTGCTGGATGACTGCGGATGCTGCCAGGTCTGTGCGGCGGGACGGGGAGAGCACTGCTACCGCACCGTGTCCGGGATGCACGGCGTCAAGTGCGGACCGGGACTCTTCTGTGACTTCTACAAGGATGAGGATGATTATGGAGATGAATATGGCATCTGTAAAGGTACAGTCTGCTGTGTGCACCTGCTCAGGCAGATAGGGTTGTGCATGGGGAATTCACATATTCAAAGTAATGATTTTGTAATTAGTTATGTCTTCAGTATTAACACAACTGAAGTTAAAATCAAATGCAACTTTCAGAGCAAGAGAACATTTAAAAATAAGGTGAAGACAGAAAAACAGTGAATTATTACTTTTCTCTAACCAAAGAGATGAGTCACAGATCATTTCTTTATATAAAGCAATTTACTGAATATATAAATATACACAAATACTTGGTATATAGCATCCATATCTGTAATATATCTTATGTAAATTTATGTTCTATCTATATGTCTAAAATTAATTGAGATATATTAGTTTTTGTTTTTTTGTTTAGTTTTTTTTTTTTACTAAGTAGTTGTAAAAAAAAATGTATTTGCTTTTTGCGGACGTTTAATAAGATATAAGATAATTTATGTCAAAGCTTTAATATTGTGTCTCCTGTGATCAATATAGTTTTCATAAAGGCATTTTTTTTTTTTTTTTTTTTTTTAAAAAGAAGAATCATAAAGGAAGTTCAAAACGAGAAAATATGTGTATGCAAGAAAAGAAAATGTGTGTGTGTGTGTGTGTATATATATATATATATATATATTTATATATACATATAGTTTTTTTTAAATGCCCTTTACAAATAAAATCATATTTGTATAATCATATTTATATATTTCAAATATATATATAATTCAAATGCAGATTACACATGCAAAAAAATAAAAAATTCTAAAACAGTAACAAAGTGACAAAATGACAGTCCACAATGGAAAAAGTGAAAAGACTGTATATTAGTGATAATTTTTAAATATTAGTGTTAACGGCAGATTTTTTTTTTTTTTTTGAGTTATTTGGGAATTTTACTTTAGTATGTATATATATATATATATATATATATATATATATATATATACTAAAGAAAACTCACCCCAGAGTGTCTTTTCTGTCCTTCTAGGGCCCCTCAAATTATTACTTAATGTATTATGTAAGAACAACGTGAGTTGGTGAATGAACACTTTGTATTAGGGGAACACACTCACTCAGGCCTTAAATAGAGCCTTACCACAAGTGTTAGATGTAAGTGAGCCTGTCTGATCCTTTTACACTTTACACAAACACTGGATCAGCAATGAGCAAATATCTTCAAAAAGAGAGTATTTACCAATGAAAAGTGGAAAAGTCATGGCAAATATTTACCTACAGATCCTGTAATAGCTAAACGTGTTTGTTTCTCTCATCAGACTGCATGTATGGAACTTACGGTATGGAATGTCGGAAAGCATGCAACTGTAAAGCAGGTGGACTGTGTGACAGAGAAACGGGAGCTTGTCTGTCCTTTAAATTCTTGGCTAAAATGGCCATGCTGAAATCCCATTCAAGTGAAGGTGAGTTTAGTGTTTATTTAAGTGCACAAAATCATTTTTAGTAATAATTTTAGATTTTTAAAAATCACTTGAAGTGTCCTTTGATGTAAAGTGAAATTGTGTAGAATATTATTATTATGAATTTTTTTTTTATCATATGACAGGTAATGAATTGGGCTCGGGTGACGCGAACACTGAAACCAGCAGCAATCGATCCTCCGCTCGCAATTTTCTCACCCCTCGCTGACAGCAGCTCTCACTCTTCAGTTAGTGTACATGTAGCATAATATATTAAAGGACCAAATGGATATATTTTAATATGTTTAAAATGGTCAAAGAAACGATATGTTTTATTCTGTATATTTTACAGATGTGTATGCAAGTTATGTATTTATTCCAAAGCATGTCACCATGAATTCACATGTCACTCGCTCACACACACACATACACACACTCAAATAAATATGCAAATATCCATCAGAGTTTGATAACACAATAATAATGTTCCCTCAGTGACTTATTATGCTGAAACACACAAATGAGATGTCAAAATTGTGGTTGAACTGAATGAACACACACAAACAATTGCACATTATGAATGTAATACAATTAAACATGCAGCAGTGTTTATATAATCGTATTTAATTACATACACATTCTAAGATTATATATCAGACTCAGATCCAAGACTGATCAGCATTAGCATCAGTTATGACTTTAATATGGCAACACATATTTGATGGTTTCTGTGATTCTAAACAATTGTTTTTAAGGTGGTATATTAAGGCCAAGGAGATTATTCTAAATTATGTACTGTATATCCTTCTGATTTGTGTGTAAATTATTCTCAGTGAATTTTTGCTTTAAATCCCTCTTGAAGGAGATATGAGTTCTTACTGCTTTATGTATGAAATTTAAAATAAAAACGTCATTCTATGAGGGGAAAAAAAGTCTCTTGATTTATTTTTCTATTTTTTTTTTGTCATGTTTTTAAAATGGAATCTTTTTTTTAAATATTTTAAAAGTGTGGAAAAAAATATCACACTTTTTTCATTTATTAATTTATATATATATATAAAAATTACAAATTTTGTCAAATCAACTTAAATAATTAATGTGGTTCAGATAACATAATATTTTGAGTCTCTGTTGATTAAACCAATCGCCTTAATTGTATTAACTCAATTTTTTTATTTCAATGAACTCAAAATTAAGGCAACTTATTTTTTTAAGTTAAACCAACCATTCTATATATATATATATATATATATATATATATATATATATATATATATATATATATATATATACACACATATATATATACACATATATATATACACACACACACACACACACACACACACACAAACACTACCATTCAAAAGTTTGGAAACATGACTATTTGTCATGTTTTTAAAAGAAGTCTCTTATGCTCAATCAAGCCTGCATTTATTTGATCAAAAATACAGAAAAAAAGAAAAAAAACAATAATATTGTGAAATATTATTACAATTTAAAATAATGGTTTTCTATTTTAATATACTTTAAAATATGATTTTTTTTTTCTGTAATGCAAAGCTGAATTTTCATCAGCCATTACTCAGTCTTTTGTGTCACATAATCCTTCAGAAATCATTCTAATATGCTGATTTGATACTCAAAGTTGGAAACAGTTGTGTTGCTTAATATTTTTTGGAAACTGTGATGCTTTTTTCAGGATTCAATGATGAATAAATGGTAAAAAAAGAACAGCATTTATTCAAAATAGAAATATTTTCTAACAATATACATCTTTACTATCACTTTTTATCAATTTAACACATCCTTGCTAAAAAAAGTATTAATTTCTTCCAAAAAAAGAGAAAGAAAAAATACTGACCTCAAACTTGAACACTAGTGTATATTATTACAAAAGATTTAATTCAAATAAATGCTACTCTTTTTTAACTTTTTATTCATCAAAGAATCTGGAAAAAAGTATCTCGTTATAAAAAATATTAAGCAGCACAACATTTGTAATAAATCAGCATATCAGAATTATTTCTGAAGGATCATGTGACGCTGAAGACTGGAGTAATGATGCTGAAAATTCAGCTTTGCATCACAGACATAAATTATATTTTAAAGTATATTATAATAGAAAACCATTATTTTAAATTGTAATTATATTTAAAATTTAACTGTTTTTTTTCTGTATTTTTGATCAAATAAATGCAGGCTTGATGAGTAGAAGAGACTTCTTTCGAAAACATTGAAAATAATGTTTCTTCTGAATGGTAGTGTGTGTATATATATATATATATATATATATATATATATATATATATATATATATATATATATATATATATATATATACTGTATATACATTCAGTATACATGTGTTGACATGTTGATGACACTGATTTGAGAATTATAGCTTTATTTTATATTTCAAATTCTATGTCTTTAAAAAACTATACTGTAGGAAAGTTAGATTTAGCAAACTTTAAACAGAAAAAAGTAAAACATTAACTTTTTTAACTTAAGGTCGATCACATATCTATGTGGTGTTTTTAATATGCTTTAACATGAACCATATGCAAATTCACAAGTCAACACCAATGCACAGCATTTTCTCTTTAAAACTGCAGTGATCTAAAGACAGTCTCAGTTTAAAATCGCTGGTGTTTGTGATGTCACATATTACCTTGTAACCAATCGCGTCAAAGTGTGATCGTCAATGATCTCTGATCTCAAGGATCTCTGAACTGGTGAGTGAGTGGAGGCGGGGCTAATTTGCATATTCACAGACCACATATACTAAATGAGTCAAGGGTGTAGAGTTACATTCAAGCTATTTTAAGGCTTAAAGAATGGAAAAAAAAAAAAGTTTAAATATGTCATTTTGATGATCAAAGAGGAGTTTTAAGGGATGAAATGATTGACTAGGGGGACTTTAAAACCAACATCCAAAATATGCCTTGTGCTTACAATTAGACACATTTTTTAACTAATACAAAACCAAATACAAATATTCTACACCCTTTAAAATAAAATATAAACTTTTTGAAAATGTATGTAAAGTGCATTCAGATGCTTTGACCTCCTTTACAGAGGTTTCTGTATGAAAACTGCCCCGTGACCCGTCCTCATCCTGAGCAGTACAGCAGATGCGCTTCAACACAAGTTCTGAAAATATCCACCGCTGACTATTAATAACCGTCAGATCCCTCACCTCGCAGAGTTCTCATATGAGACTGTTTCCCAGCATCCCACTTGTTTGTTTCCTGTGTTTCCTGACACCTGTGAAAATGGCCTTACTTCCTGTTGTTGTTGTGTCTGCCTCTGGGACAGGATTCAAAAACGGATGGAATTTCTCAACTGACACACGTCACCACAGGACAGAACGGGAATAGAGGAATGTCACGCTTCCGTCATCGCAGCAGGTTAACAAAATATCTTCAGCGCAGCAAACTTCATGTCACTGAAACATAAACAGATTTATTGATGTGTTTCTGAATGAAATCAAAATTGTGTTACTTAAAAAACTAAAAACATGACAAAAAGTGTCTCAGTGTAAATGGAATTCATAAACGTGCATTGCATGAACACATTGCCATAATTAATAAAATGTGCTGAGAAATCGAGTCCCCCCAGCAATCACGTCTCCTTTAGGACCCCGAGTGATCCTATTGATTCAACAGACTTTTAATGGGAAGTATTTTTAGCGCCTGATTACAATTCCTGTTATGATTTATATTGTTTAAAATGTGACCATTAATGTCTTTTAATTACATGGTTCATATACTAGTAGTATATAACTGAAGCTATAGGTTCAGAGCTATAGGTGCTCAGAGTACATATGGTCCCTCTCTAAATAGTGTTAAAGTAACACTGAAGCAGAGTTAATAAGCAATTATTTAAGTAATGAGTGCACATTAGTGATGAACACCTGCTATTAACAAGCAGAATCACTGAAGAGAAACAGAAGAACTACAACTGACTTCAGTCACAGCCATATTAATTGCCTAATTAACTGATTAACTTTAACTCAGCTTCAGTGTTACTTTAACACTATTTAGAGAGGGACCATATGTACTCTGAGCAGAGTTGATTTAACTCTGGGGATTTTACTGTGTATTGTTTTTTAATTAGATTATGTAGCATAGCATACATCTACCCTATTAGCCTGCTAGCTTAGATTATAATATTCATTTTTTTTACTTCCAGTAATTACATGTTTCAAATAAATGATGTTTAGCATGACAATTAATGTATTTAAAATGTATTATCTTATTATTATATACTATACCGCACTGCTATTTGTGTAAAATTACCATTAAATTACCTTTACAGAACATAGTATGTTCCAACAATACTTTTAGGCATGAGTGTGTTTCCAGTTTGTTTTATTACGCAATACATAGGCATTCATTTCATATTTCAAGTATGTTAATTGTGCACAATGTAATAAACATCATACAAATATGTTATAATTAGTCAAAACATTGCAATGACAACTTTTGATCGGGTATTACCGCCTGTGTCGAAAAGGAGAACTTATTCCTGGAGGGGGACTCGATTTCTTATGACACAAAGCCTGAAATGTATGCATTTAACTGTCATTTGGGTCATACAAGGAAATAGAACAACACATAAGCTCAAGTCATTTCCATCTAGGGTTTTTTAATGGCCAAAAAGCCCACCTTCCTGTCAAAGCTTATTTTTAGAGTCCCATTCGGGAGCATTTCTTGAGCATTTTCCTTCTTTTCATGCATCGTTTCCTCAACAGGCGCAACGATTCTTTCCTCTATAAGCCACAATGAGCTTTAGTATGAGACACCTTTGACTTCATGGCACTGCCTATGACTCTCAGTAAAACACACACATGCATGCACACATGCACACACTTTTTTCTATCCCTTGTCCCTAACCCTATCCCTAAACCTACCCATCACAGAAACATCATTCCGTATGATTTATAAACTGTTTTTCTCTTGGGGACCAAAAAAATTTCCCTACAAAGTCAAAAATCACTGGTATTACTATCTTTGTGGGGTACAAATAACATAGAGTTTACCAGGACCACACACACACACACACACACACACACACACACACACACACACACACACACACACACACACACACACACACACACACACACTTAATACACTATTTGCTCTTTTGCAACTTTAACCAAGATTTAGAGCAGATCTAACAAAGATGAATCAGGATGTTTGATAAAATCTACCTCAATCTAAAACTAAATTCTCTGATATGTTAGACAGTGAACAATATTATGATATAAAACAACAAAATGTATCCATTAACTGTTCAAACCTTTGGAGTCTGCAAGATTTTTTATGTTTTTGAAAGAAGTCTCTTACAATAAGGCTGCATTTACGTGATCAAAAATACAGTAAAAACAGCCATATTGTAAAATATTCTTTTTGAATATATTTTAAAATGTAATTTATTTTTTTGTGTGATTTTCAGCATTACTTCCATTCTTCAGTGTCACATGATCCTTCAGAAATCATTTTATGCTGATTTGCTGCTCAGTTATTAGGGGCCAAGCCCCGAAGGGGCTGTAGCCCCTATTGTAATTGTACGTTTTCCCTTTTATTATTATTATTCTTCCTCCCGAATGGGAGTCTATGGCAGCCCTATCAACGGAACATGAGAAAATGATGAAATTTGGCACAGTTGTAGAAATGCTCATGAATAGTGATTGGACCAAATTTGGAGTCTCTAGAACCAACTCTATAGCGCCACCACCAGTTCAAAATTTCAACATTCTAACGGTTTTAACATTTGAACTCTTTGTCATAGAAAAATTAAATTTAGTTCATCTGATTCGTCTCTTCATGCTGATGCTATTCAACTTCTTACATTAAGTCTCCACCCATTACAGTAGCGGCCATTTTGAAAAGTACAGTATTTGTTTTTTTCGCTTCTCCTCCTTCAAAATTTGTCCAGACTTTGATCAGGTGATCTTTGGTCTGAGCCGCACAGAAATGACTGAACAGATTTTTTTTATTCATCTTTGTTCAAAAGTTATGATGTCACGAAGTTAACGAGGTTGACCCGAAATTGCTATAGAGGCTGTATCTCGGCCAAACTTTGAGCAATCGAAACAAAAATTGGTACCCTTGATCAAGACCATGATCTAAGGTTCCATGCCGAATTTGGGAACAGCGCCACCTACAGGTCATGAGATATGAAAAATGGCTATTTTGGCCAATTACTTTTGAACACTTCATTAGAAAATCAAGATCTTGGTGTCTATGGATTCCTTGGGCCATGCCGAATCCGGGAATTTGTCAACATCGGATGAAAAGCATGTCCGCCATTTTGAATTTTGTCATAAATTGCAATAACTTTTAAACAATTTGACATATCTTCACACAAATTGGTATGTATGACCTTTAGAAGGTCCTGAAGGTACCTGAGAAGTTTCAACACAGCGCCACCTACTGTTCCACAGATGTAATGATTATTGCAAAACCACTTATAACTTTTGAAAACACTTTCCAAAATGTGTATGCTTTATGTCATTTTATTCCCTGGCTTATGCCGATTTCGACGATGTGTCATTTGTCATTTTCCTTAAATGTACCTGTCCGCCATATTGAAATAAATGGAAAACAGTTTTTTCGCTACTCCTCCTACAATTTTTGTCCAATTTTGTCCAAAATCAGCTCAGGTGATCTTTGGACCGAGCCGCACAGAAATGACTGAATGGATTTTTGATATTCGCTACCATTCCCAAGATATTCATCTCTGAATGTGACCTTGCTTGTGTTTGTTGTCTTATGCTAGTTAGCTTAGCATGCTAATTGCTTAGCATGCTAACCAGTTGTCATTCTCTTTAATGTGGCTCTTCAGTTATCAAGTTAACCATGAGCTTCATTAGCATTAAGTTAGCTTAGCATGCTAATATGGATAGCATGCTAAGTAATGCTTTTTTGTGAATTCTTTGTTAGACTAAAAGGTTTCTTCCACAGTCTGTTGAATGTGCATCCTCAAGTAGCTCAATGTGTAAAGCCAGTTATCTGAAGAGCCCTGTATCCGAAGTTAGTGGGTTTGAATCCCAGGTGGAGCGGTTTTATAAAATAGTGTGTTTTGATTCCTTTACTGCCTCTTGGATTAGAAATAAATGCTTTTTGTTTCATGCTGTGTTCATTTTCATCTAAGCTTATGTACATTCTGAGTTCATTCTTGCCCGTAATTCTGAACCAGCTGTTTCATGTTTGTTCATTTTCTGCTGTTTTTCCTCTTCCTGCTCTGTATTGCACTACAGCATGATGAGCTGCAGAATGATCTAAAGTAGTTATTAAATATAATATTCAGTGCAGCTTTATAAGAATTCTTCATTTTGAGTTCATTTTCACATGAACTAATAAACTTCGGCAGGTGTGGAAACATTCACTTGCACAGTGGTGCAATGAGATGAGAAATGGACCTTGGACCCGGAGGTCATGGATTCGAATCTTGTGTGGGGTTCCTTTATACAATTGTGTGTAATGAGTCATTTTGATACCTTTTTTATCCAAATAAGGATTGTGCTAATCTTTATTCCTCTTCAATGAGATACAAGTGTTTTTAGTTCATTCCGTGTTCGTTCTCTGAACTTCTATTGATTTTCATTTCATTTCCACCTGTCCTTCTGAACCAGATGTTTTGCATGTACATTCAATTTCTGCTGTTTTTGCTCTTCCTGCTCCATATTGCGCTACTGCCCCTACTGGGGCTTGGCCCCGAATTGCTGCTTGCAGCTATATTTATTATTCAGTTTTTGATGCTTGATATTTTTGGGGAAACCATGATATATTTTTTCAGGATTCTTTGATGAATAGAAACTTTTGAATGGTAGGGTATATGAATCTCATATGTGCAAGAAACGCCATGCTCTTTATCTGATAGGCTATATTATATATGTATTTAATATCACATTTGATCAATCTGCTCAATAAAAGTATGAATCTTTTCCTTTCTTTTTTTGATCGTACTTACTCCAAACTTTTTAATTGTAGTATATCACAATTTCCACAAAATTATTAAGCAGCAAATACATTGGTAATAACAAGAAATGTTTCTTGAGCAGCAAATTAGAATGATTTCTGAAGGATCATGTGACACTAAAGATGCTGAAAATACAGCTTTGCCATCACAGGGATAAATTACATTTTTAAAATATATTAAAAAAGAAAACAATTATTTTAAATTGAAATAATATTACACATTTTACTGTATTTCTGATTAAACAAATGCAGCCTTGGTGAGCATAAGAGACTTCCTTCAAAAACATAATTATTTCAAACTTTTTGCTGGAAATGTACAAGTGAGAAGAAGGAGAACTGTGGAGTTTTGCAAGATAAACTGACGTCACTGACACTTGGTTATTTTTCACTAAACTCTTCTGAATATGCGTGACCATGACCCGGTCAAGACACAAAACATGCTGACGGAGAGACAGACAACAGGAGAGAGAGAGTTGAAGAGGTCTCTGATAACACAGATCTGCTCCGTGCTTCACTCAGGCACGAATGCAGCGGTTCATCATTCCCCTGAGAACCAAGGAGCAGGAGTCCCGCGGCCAAACAAAGGCCTCGTTCGGAAAAACAGGAAGGAGTTGGTGAGAAATACCCTTTATCTGACTCCCCGAACACGTCAACATCGCCCTTCAGAAACAAAGGTGTACAAAGCACCTCGTAAATACGCCTGATTTACAGCAACGGGCCGTGTTGATATTTCGACGCCAACAGGTTGTTTATTAGCCTGGGCGAAGTGCATAACGGTAACCCGAATGAGTGTTAGGTCACGACCTTCGCAGAAATGAAGCGACGTCTGGGTTGTCCACTTCAACAACAATGAATCGGATGTCTAAATTTAGGAATAAATACGCAGACGAGAAATTGATTAGATGTTTGGAATTCCACAGGCCTACAGAGTCGTGAAAACGCTCCGATAATTTCTCGAAGTGGCTTTGAAGCCGACAGCCAACATTTCTGCACACAAAGCGGTCGCAACTTTACACCGTTTGTGGAGGTGTTTAGGTTGACAATGTGTGTGAAATAAACCATTTCCCACAATCCCTAATCTGTTAGAACTGATGGGTCAAGGTTTGGCTCTGTTAGCCCCCTGCTGGTAGTTTCTTTCACTACACCATCTGGACGCAAATGATTTAATTTTTTTTATTTTTACATTGATGCCTAATCAATTGTTTTTTAGCAGCATTTGCATTTTGATGAAATAACATTTTTTCATACACATATTTCATCGTATTATAATAGACCATTTTCTTTAGTGTCAAATGGAGTTAGAAGTTTGAGTTTTTAATGTTTTTGAAAGAAGTCTCTTTTGCTCACCAAGGCTGCATGCATTTATTTGATCAAAAATACAGTAAAAACAGTAATATTGTTAAATATGATTACAAATTAAATTTACAGTTTTCTATTTGAATATCTTTTTAAAAATGTAATTTATTTCTGTGATGCAAAGCTGAATTTTCAGTATCATTACTCCAGTCTTCAGTGTCACATGATCCTTCAGAAATCATTCTAATATGCTGATTTGCTGCTCAAGAAACATTTATTATATTATATTATCTTATATCAAAAGTTGTACTGCTTAATATTTTTGTTAAAACTGTGATTTTTCAAACAGTAAGTTCAAAAGAACAGCATTTTGTGTCACAATTTTAATTTTTTTGTAACATAAATTCTTTACTCTCACTATTGATCAACTATTGTTACAAAAAACAACTTTTTTGAACAATAGTTTACATTTTTCCTACATTAAATGAAATCATCTTTAATGGTAGATTCTTTACCAATTAATATATAACTAAATAAGTAAAATGGCAGATTACTTTTAGCAATGCTATTTCCCTTATTAATCAAATATTTATTAGGGGTATAACGATATTCAAAGCAAACCGAAAAACCGCGATGCACCACTCATGGTAATACTACGATACTCTCATGGCGTACCGAAAGCGCCCCGCCTAGGCCCACTGGATCTACACAACGAATACAGCGTTGTAGCCTAACCACCTATAATAGCAATAATAAGCTCCACATTTTGTTACTTTCGATAAAGTACATAGCGTCATCGTTCAAATTCTGTCAATTTTATCTCAAATTCCAAGCAAAAAATGCATTTTGATGCTCTTTAATGTGGTGTGACAGATCACTGCACAGGCGAGTCATCATCGTGATCATCTCTTCCTCTTTAAAGGTGCCGTAGAACATCTTTTTAAAAGATGTAATATAAGTCTAAGGTGTCCCCTGAATGTGTCTGTGAAGTTTCAGCTCAAAATACCCAATAGATTTATTTTGTATTAATTTTTAAATTTTTAGTTTTTTTTAACTGCCTATTTTGGGGCATCATTAAATATGAGCTGATTTAGGCTGCGGCCCCTTTAAATGCTCACGCTCCCCACCCATGGAGCCCGCGCTTGCCTTTAACAGCATAAACAAAGTTCACACAGCTAATATAACCCTCAAAATGGATCTTTACAAAGTGTTCGTCATGCAACATGTCTAGTCGCGTAAGTATAGTATTTATTTGGATGTTTATATTTGATTCTGAATGAGTTTGATAGTGCTCCGTGGCTAAAGCTAACATTACGCACTGTTGGAGAGATTTATAAAGAATGAAGTTTTGTTTATGAATTATACAGACTGCATGTGTTTAAAAATGAAAATAGCGACGGCTCTTGTCTCCGTGAATACAGTAAGAACGATGGTAACTTTAACCACATTTAACAGTACATTAGCAACAGCTAACAAAACATTTAGAAAGACAATTGTCAAATATCACTAAAAATATCATGGATCATGTCAATTATTATCGCTCCATCTGCCATTTTTCGCTGTTGTCCTTGCTTGCTTACCAAGTCTGATGATTCAGCTGTGCACATCCAGACATTAATACTGGCTGCCCTTGTGTAATGCCTCGATCATGGGCTGGCATATGCAAATATTGGGGGCGTACATATTAATGACCCCGACTGTTGCGTAACAGTCTGTGTTATGTTGAGATTCGCCTGTTCTTCGGAGGTCTTTTAAACAAATGAGATTTATATAAGGAGGAAACAATGGAGTTTGAGACTCACTGTATGTCATTTCCATGTACTGAACTCTTGTTATTCAACTATGCCGAGGTAAATTCAGTTTTCATTTCGATGGCACCTTTAATACTACTAGTTACAGAATAAACATGAATGAACATCTGAAGGTATGTTGAAAGATAAAGCACAACTTACAGAAACGTATAATATGTCATGTAATCGCTCTATCATCAGTAGGCTTGTTCGAGATGCATCGGTGCTACGCAGACTGATCGGCGTATGACATCAAAGTACTGCTCTCCAAACGCGGTACTTTGATGTCATACGCCGATGCATCTCGAACAAGCCAAGCATTTCAAAGGCAGAAAGACATCAATAAAACAGCTTGTAAACACTGTCACCTGGCATTTACCTCAGGCGAGTCCACAGCTTGTTAGTTTGCCAGAGAAATGAACTCTTTTGCTAAATATATGCACCATATTAGTCTATATATACATTATATTTTACTTAACTTGCTAGTGATGTTTTGATTATTTAATTACGTTTAAAATTTGTCATGAAAATGTCAGCCACTGTGTAAATGGTTTTATTTGAACAAGGAAAAACACAATTTTATAATTAGATTTAGAAGTTAATGTAAAAAACGCCTTATGTGCAGTTTACATGTTTGCATACAATTTGTTATTTGAGTGTTATATATAAAAATAAATAGCAACTGAATTTAGGCTAACAGCTTGGGCTCTGTTGTTAACCTTTAGTAATATGTAAATAAGGGCTCCCTATAGTTAAATCCCCAGAGTTAAATCAACTCTGCTCAGATAACATTTGGTCCCTCTCTACATAGAGTTAAAATAACACTGAAGCAGAGTTAAAGTTAATGAGAAAATATGCTGTTTGTGGAGTTGTTTAATCAGATCTTGAGAGATTTAATGTCTTTTATCTTCATTTCATTTATTCTAAGGCTGTGGCTGGAAGTCCTTTGTAGTTATTGTGTTTCTCTTCAGTGATTCTGCTTGTTAACAGCAGGTGTTCATCACTAATGCTCAATCATAAACTTAATTAATCACTTAATTATTTCATTAAGTTTAACTCTGCTTCAGTGTTAATTTAACACTATATAGAGAGGGACCATATGTAATCTGAGCAGAGTTTATTTAACTCTGAAGATTTTGCTGTGCAAAAATATTTTTTTATATCCTTAAGAAACTTTTTTTTTCTTACCTATTTTTACATATCACATATTGTAAAAAACAAACAAAAAAAAACCCTGTAATTTGTTTCAGTCAAACTGAATTGTTTTTTTTTTTCAGATCCCACCTTTAACTGCCTGAATATAATGTTATTCAAGAAAAGGTAACACATCTGTATTTCAGTGATAAATATTCTGGGTTATTTTAACCTGCAGAGCTTATGTCTTTGGTATACGTATTCAGTCAGTATAATGGTTGTACACTTTTCCTTTATATTTTCTGACATTCCATCACATAAAATATGCAAATATTGATGTTTTCAATGCATGACTGTTCATCACGTAGTTCTTTGTTTTTATAAAAGACTCAGGCTTCTTATCACTGTTCACAGATCTACATATCACATCACAGAATACTGTAGATGATTTTTTTTTCCTTGTCTTATCATGGGGTATGTGAGTGAGGGAGGGATGAGCGTGCGAGCGGTGCTGATACCTCCTGTTGTTCTCACTACTTACTGTTATCTAACGGAAAGAAAACATTTCACAAACAAGATGAAAGACACAAACAGCTCATTATGTCTGAGGAAATGATCTACAGTTATTTACGATACATACGCTTTGTATTTTTAAGAAAATCATTGGTCATTGCAATTATAAAATGAAAGCAAAATGAAAGCAAAATGGTGAAAAAACGGTTCAAATGGAGACCATTTGCATGACTTAAAGTGTATAGTATCTCATAAACATTAAGTGTTAACTATAATATAACCTTAATATGACCCTAATATAAAGAGTGAGGTAGTTCAAGGAGAAAACAACAATTAAATACCAGCTAGCCATGTCACAAACAAACGACAAGTGAACTGTAATAATATACACTGAGAAAATTACAGTAACTCAAGAGTAAAGTATAATCTATTAAAAATGATGTTTTATCTTCACTCTCACACAACCATGTAATAAAATGTACATGCACGAGGAACAAATACTGTTCAAAAGTTCAGTGTCTGTAATGTTTTTATATCTTATGCTCATATATAGGATGCATTAATTTGATCAAAAATATAGTGGAAACAGCAATATTGTAAAATATTATTATTACAATATAAATGAACTTTTCTATTTTCATATATTCATATAGCATCATTGGTCTTCAGTGTCACATGATCTTTCTAATGTGCTCATTTGCTGCTCAAGTAACATTTATTGTGCTGCTTAATATTCTTGTGGAAACCTTGATAAAATTGAATGGTTCTTTGATGAATAGAAAGTTTGTAAAAAGCATTTATCTGAAAATAAGTATTTTGTAAAATTAGTAATGTCTTTACTGTCACTTTTGATTAATTTAAAGTATCCATGTTGAATTAAAACAACAACAACAACAACAACAACAACAACAACAACTCCTGAACCAACTAATCAAGGAAAGCTAGAAACTTCCAGGCAGGTGTGTTGAGGCAAGTTAGTGCTAAATTCTGCAGGACAGTGGCCCTCCAGGA
This sequence comes from Chanodichthys erythropterus, assembly GCF_024489055.1. Taxonomy (NCBI): domain Eukaryota; kingdom Metazoa; phylum Chordata; class Actinopteri; order Cypriniformes; family Xenocyprididae; genus Chanodichthys; species Chanodichthys erythropterus. The sequence goes on along the minus strand of NC_090242.1, from coordinate 13,962,804 downwards.
CTGAGTTTGGGCAACCCTGGTTTAGACAGAGACATTCTGGCCACTGGGTGGCACTAATGTCTAAGAAATATGTTCATAACCTCATTCTTTACTATAATCTTTTCACTCTCAAGTTCTGACAAATAGTAGACCAACCAACATGACCTTGCATAATATATTATTTATAATGATTAGTAATTATTTGTTTAGTGTGCTGAAGAGAGAAGTAAAGTAAAGTAAATTTAATAAATTACATATTTTTCGGTTAGGAATAAGTTCATATTGCAGCCCTGCTTTGTTTGTTGTATGCATGTAAAGTCATTGCACAATTTAGGATGTTATGTATTTGTTTGTCTTTCTTTTATTTTGAAATGGTCTTGTCACCTGTCCCTTTTTAAAATTCTCAGATGAAAGATGCAAAAATTAGCTAACTTATAATAAGTTAATAGAATGTTTTTTGAAACACTTAAATAAATAAATAAATAAAAATAAAGCTGTCATAAAACCAAGAGAGGGTGATGACCCCTGACAGCACCTGTCAGAG